>NC_056631.2:200383886-200683886 GCF_002870075.4 Lactuca sativa | reverse complement strand
TTAGTAATTCAGATGGTGTTCTATTGATAAGATAAGTGGTTGTAAGAACACATTCATGCCAAAATTGATCTGATATTATAACTTGAAACATTAGAGCCCTTGCAACATTTAATAAATGTTGATGTTTGCGTTCAACAATTGCATTTTGTTCAGGTCTAGCAACACATGAATGCTGATGTAAAATGCCCTTCTCATGAAAGAAATAGTGAAAGTCCAATTCTTTTGCATTATCTGAACGGAATTTCTTTATGCTCTTGTTAAATTGATTAAAAATCATGTTGTAGAATCTTGGAATAACTTGTTGAACATCTGACTTGTTTTTGATGAGGAAAATCCATGTATATCTAATATCGTCATCCACAATTGTCACAAAATAACGAAATCCTTGAGGACCAGGTATATGAAATGGACCCCAAATATCACAATGGATCAAATAAAACGATTCATTACACTTATGATTCATAGAAACAAATGGTAATTTCTTCTGTTTAGCAAGACGACAAATTGAAAAATGAAATTGAGAATATTTTTTAACAGCTATATGACCCAATTGATCTTTAACAGTTACAATTCGTTTATTTGAAGGATGGCCTAATCTTTTATGCCATATATCTAATGAAACGACATTAATACTTTGATTTGTACATGCTCCAACTTGGTTCAAGATGTACAAATCATGCACTTTGTCAGCCCTGCCAATCATCTTCTTGAGCTAAGTATCCTGAATAAAAGCATGATCACAAGTAAATTGGATCATTAATTGTTGTGACTTTGTAAGAGAGCTCATTGATATCAAGTTGAGATTGAAATTTGGAACATATAAAACATCTTTGAGAACAAATAGATGATCAATTTTGACATTCCCAATAGTGTGAACTGAAAGAACCATTTTTTTTGGCAAGGACATAGTATAATTGTTGACCTTTCGTTTGTTGAAGAACATGTCAAGATTATGACAAATATGTTGAGTAGCACCAAAATCTATAACCCAAACTTGAGAGTTATTACCATTATGAATAGATAAAGAAAAAAATTTACTTGCTTGCATTTTTCTCTCTTTAAGTCATATTTGGATATGGACTTAAAGCTTAAGAGTTTTGACTAGCATCTACATCAAGTTAGCTTCATGTTGGTGTCTCAAAGGTTCCATATTCTTCATCAACTTCCAAGCCTCCCAAGATGACCCAAAGAACAACAAAGGTTGTTATTTCTTCATCATTTTTATGGTTGGTGTTTAATCTTTCTATAACTTGCAAGAAGATTCTTGGTGGGTATAAAATGTTTATGTTATGTTCTAAATTTAAAGTCTTCCGTTTTCCAATTTTTTGTACTTTTTTAAACTAATTTTTAACTACAACCCAATAGTCATGTCCAACAAAAACCAATCCATACAATCCAATATATATATATATATATATATATATATATATATATATATATATAATATCATGATATATTTGGGGGTTACAAAAGATCAAAAACATAGCAAACACTGATTATACAAAAGACTAGTAAAGTTCGAAAACAACTTATATGAGTGTTTGCTCCGTGTTAATCTATTTGTTCCTGAATTATTCCCACATTGCCATACTATTTCACGAAGGGAGGTATTGTATCAATAATCTCTTAATGGGTGTATAGACAATAATATAATATGTGGTCATACAATTCACACACATTCATACACAACCCCAAACACATTATTTTCCTAACAATATTCATTACACACACAAATGATATATATAATATTCATTACATTTCTGGTTGCACACTAATTTAAAATACAAGGCTATTTTTATCGTTAAAATCCATATCAACTAGATTGGATTTATTTATTATTCTAGAAATGTATTACCAATAATAGAAACCATGTCGAGTTATTTAAGGTTTCATGTTCAAGTTGGTGAAATTCTATGGTTTTTAAGAAACCGGTTCCTCATTTGAGTATAATAGCATTCAAAATGGACTTGGAAGAGAATCATAAGTTTTTTAGTTCAAAATACATAGCTATTAAGCATAATACCATTTAAACTTGCTAAATAAACACGAACGTATCGTACAATAGGTCTAAGTTATAATAACGTTCACGAAGATGGACGTACAATTATTGACCTATTTTACCAATTGTTACATAAACCATTTCAAACAATTTTGACATGTATGCCATGTTGGAAAAATATTACCAAGTACTTAGCCTCAAGAAGTTAGGCTATTATAACTTCTAACCTTGCCTTTTCCTTTATCCAACTCCTTCTTCAAGCCTATTGAATTTTCCAATATAACCATTCATCAATCAATACATGTATTATGTATATGTTGATTATTTCTATATGACCAATATCACAATTCTACCTTATGCCTTTCAAAAATATTCATATGGTGTCAACATTCCTTTTCTTATATTGTATGATCCTTGTCATAAATTTATTCAAGCTATACAATTCCATGGCTAAAGGTATAATTTAATCCCTGTCCAATGTCCACATTTGTTTCACTTTGTACAATAGGAATATGTTTCAACATAATTTCAATCCATTGTGTTATCTTAACTAGTAATTAAGGGTACAACTCATTAAATACTAATATAACATTGTTTACTTGTACACTTCTATTTTTATGAAATGTGAACCTTTGACATCAATAATCTTGTATTTATATCCTAAGTACCATTTCATCTCATTTGTTCCATTTTGATTGGTCTTATTTCATACCATGACATAATCATAACATAAATATCTAAAAACATGTTAATACTATCATAAAACATGTTTACTTACTCTAACCTTTATTTCAACTCATCCAACATACAAGATATTTAGTAAAATCTATGGTTTATAAAAATGCTTCAAATCTATTAAATACTAACATGTAAAGTTTATAGAAAGCTTATAAACCTTTAATTCAAGAGTATAATGTTTAATATTGGTTTTCTCCTTTGAATCCCTTTGTTCTCTTCAATTGACCATACACGTAGTAATCGCATCTCAAGATACACACACTTAATTAAGGTTGGTTTTTGGAAGATAGTAGTAGAAATTACAAGTTGTTATTGCATAAAAGGAATCCATGTATCCATTCTTTTCTCCAATTATGCGACCAAGTAGAAAAGCAAGAACAAAGTTACTATGTCCGCGTGACGAACAGATGGCAATGAGTGTTTTGAACGAAATAACAAGTTTAATGTTCTAACAAGTTTATAGAGTCATGATAACTTCACTAAGTTGTCTGTCTCTTGGAATGGTCACTTATCAAACGCTTCTATAAAGGTTTCCAATTTGTTGATTATTTTTAAGTTGAAAATTTAGGTTTTGACTTCATATAAATTTTTGATTAAAAAAAATGTAAAACATAGATAAAGAGAAATTGAAGAAAAAAAAATACAAAAAGACCAAATACTATTTACTTGTAAGTTGAATCCATATGTGCCGTAGCTACACAATTAAACGGCTAACAAAACCCAAACGGAATCAAATAATTGAGATTTAAATAGAAAAGCAAAAAAGAAAATCTTAATAGGGTAGAAATGTAAATTGATGGTAAGTAAAAGGATGGAATTTGTAATTAACCACATAACGAAAACCAGCAGAAGAGATAAAACTTATGCTAGAATTCATGGAATGTCACAATCGCAAACGTTTCTTATTTTAAAACGTATTGATTCTTCCAGTTATGGCATCATTACGTGTTTATATAAACTTTCAAAAAACTAAACACATCATATATTCAATTATAAAAATATTAACGGCAAACATTTCATTCATAAATCATAAGAATTATATTAGCTTGTATTCAACTAAAAGGATTTTGGTATTAGTTATTTAACTCAATAAACATTTTTTTTGAATAAGTGCCTATTATCATTACAAAAAAACTATTAAAAAATGCTTATATTAGCCTAAACACTTTTTTATTACTTAAAGTCATCATTTTAACTATGCTAACTTGCTAAGTACTCCAATCTAATTTGTTATTGCTTCCAACACATGTCTTCATAGTTTTTTCTATCTGTGAATCTATGTGTTTTATTTTGTTTTTAAGGCCATGTTATATGGTCTTAACAAGCAGATTACCATTCAATTTCTTGAATTCTTGATACCATTTTGGTGTACAGACGTCAGAGCAAGTTAAACAGGAACTATCATTAATTGGAAAAGTTCCTTCAGATGTGTGAGTTTTCTGGAAGTTGGTGGAAAGTTGGCAGAAAGATGCTTCGAATACCAAAACTCTTTCTTATGAAGGCATGTTCATTTCATTATATACACAGTTCACATACTACTTTCTGATCATGTGCAGAAAATTGTTCCATCTTCATGAGACCTCCTTTGTACCATGTGAATCTGAAGTTGTACATTAATTTGTAGTATTATTTTAGGGATTTTGTTGGTTATAAAAAATATTATCAACGAAGTCTATTTGGGTAAATATGATATTTTGAAAGTTTGTAGAGATATAGATGATAATTAAAAGGTAGCTTTATAAAAGGGCATAATAGTCAATTGACAAAAACAAGGATTTAAAATGATTAAAATTGTTTAAAAAAAGGATTTTTGGACAAATATGATATTTTGAAAGTGTAAGTGTGTGTGTGTATAAGGTAGGGCAAATATGATATTTTGTTGTTTATTTAAGACATAGATGAAATTCTTCCTTTAAAAAAATGTTTGGATTAGCTTCTATATATATATATATATATATATAATAACCAAATAACCAAAAGAGATATGCTACATATTTAGAACTATTTAACATTTTTACATATAATATTTTATATTTAATCATTTAGTTTTTTTTTTTTTGACAAATGTTAAAATATATAATGTAACCTTTTTTTTACAATATTTATAATTTTTTTAATTAGACCATGATAATATTATAAATTTTACATTCATACCAAATGAAAATAATTCCTAAAAAAATAATATGTAATGTCATATTACATCCGTCCCCATCTATGTAATTACCGCGGTTAAAATTTCAATAGCGGTCACATGCTGCTATTTGAAATAGCAGTTATCGTGGTGGTATAATGGTTTTTTAATATTACATATAATTTATAATTTTATATTATATATTTATATAGGGTTTATATACTAAAGTATTAATATTATATATTAAACAAACATATATGATATATGGATACAAATTAAGAATTTAAAATCATAACTTCATAAATTCACTGACTTATGTTCCTAAAGGCTAAATCACATATTCACATTGAGTGATTGATTGTTTCTATGATTCATAAATTCACAAATTAACGAGTTTATAAGTGTGAAACATTGAAAGAGAAACACTTAACATTAAAGGATTAAAGGAAACATCACATTTAACATTTAACATAGATTCACAGTGAGTGATTGAAGTATTTGACAGTCACGAGTTTATAAGTGTAAACAGTGTAGCGTTGTATGTTGCAGTGTGTTTGTATGTTGAAAGGAAAAGAATAAAGGAAACAACACATACTGTGGAGTAGCCAATTGACCAACATGTACAAAAGTGCATAATCGGCTGTAGCGCCGCTTATAATGGTGATGCGTAGCGCGGTAAATAACGTTCAATAGCGCCGCTAATAGTGTCACCGCTATTCGTAAACGCTATTTTGAAATAGCATTTATGTACCTTTGAACCTCCGATAAACGTTATAGCGACGCTATAACACCACTATAGTGCACTATTGATAACATAGGTCCCCATGATTTCATATCTCGTGCAATTATATATCTTATCGCTTCCATATATGAATCATTATAGTTCATATGATGCATACTTGAAGCTGGACATTCTTCACGAGTTTCATTATTAGTACCACCTTATGTCCCTACATCATTGGGATTGTAGGATTTTTGTTGTGTTTTTTTAAATGTTACATCAAACCTACTATTACTTCTTAAATAATTATTGATCGCCATCGATTCTATCACAATATTTACTTGGTATGTGTACATATAATTAACATGCATATCTCTCAATGATGCCCACTTACCTTTTACACTCCAAAAATTCATTGATAGTTAAATGCAAGGTTGTAAAAATCGCTCGGCGATAGCTCGGTGTTCGTCTGACGATAAACGATTAATCAAACTCGACGGTGATTAATCGATGATTAATTAGGGACCCTAAATTATTAATAAAATTATTTAAAAATTAATATTTCCTAAAAAATTAAGTATTTGGAAATTTAAAAATTACAAATTTTGAAAATTTAAAAATTTTAGTATAATATTTTAAATTTTGAAAGCTTAAAAATTTAAAATTTTGGTGAAATATTTGAAAAATATATTTTTTTTGAATTTTTTAAATATTTCCCGCCTATGACCGCCGAGGATCGCCAAGGCCGCCAAGAACTGCCAAGCCCGAGTTTGACCGATTTTGACCAATTTCTGCCAATCACCCTATTCGTAATCAGTTCGAGGCCGCCAAGCGATTAATCGGCCGTCAAAGCCGATTTCTGCAACACTGGTTAAATGTCTCTTTCAACTCTTTGCAAGCACACATAACAACAATCCGTCAATGTCAAAAATCCGGTATATGATAACAAATGTATGTATTGTTGTATAAAGTTAGATACCTTCTACTATTTGGGTATCGAGCATTGACAAAGTAATATTTATTTGTAATGACAAATAAAATAATTATTTACGGTACCCATCTCAGCTAGCATCAAGCGGTATGAAAAACAAAAAAGTTGCATTACTAAAAAAATTATACTAACCATCCGTTGCATGTGAAAATTAAAGTTTCAAGTTTGTATAAGGCTTCATTGAAAATTCTTGTGATGTGTGGTACCCCTCTCACCCGGTTCATACAAATGTAAAATACATGTTAAAATCACAAACTATCATTATATATTGTGTTGCATATTCCTTCAACCATTGTACTTCACTCCCCACGCTCGAACCGATGCCCTCACGTGTGTCTTATCGATAGCGTCAATGCGATCGTACAAATACACTATATCATAATTAATATATTTATTAAAGTTTAACTACCATAAAAATACCTGGAACATTGGATAGTGCCGATGATTATTTAATATATTCGGGTACATCTTCATTATACTTGGCTGTTGGCCAGATGATGTCACTACTTAACTTAAGCACGACTTTAAAAACCATATGGAACTGCCTATGAACTGTTTCCCCGGAATGAACAAAAAGTTCTTGCACGCACCTATTCGTACATCCATAAATTAAAGTCATCAAAAAAATTACAACCGATTCTTCAATAGATATATTATGTGTTTGTTTAAACCCGTGATTTCTAACAAAGATCTATACATAACTTTCTAAATATTAGGACGTGTAGGAAACATGTTCATTACCCTTTCACGACTGGTTCACAACTTTTTAAATTCTGTTTATCTTGTCATAAGATAAAAGACTTTGTCAAAATTAGGGACTCAAATTAGAGATATACGAGATGTAGTATGCTCCTTTTGTTTCGAGGTTACGTTGTCATCAGACATTAGACTATGACTCGGTTCCAATTCCAAAGCGATAGTAGTCGAAATGATGTTAACTTGAAGAGAATATGGAGGTCAAAAGAGATACTGATGAAATCAATTTAGGTGACAATGAGCTTCTTTTCTATAGTTTCCCTAAAAGGAAAAAGCATAAGGATATTGTCAATAGTCGTTCGCCCAAGGATAAAAATCTTACAAGGGAAAACTAGATGTTTTAGCAGATGTCCTATCATCAAGAAACACACAAACTTTTCCACCAACCAATCTCTCTCCAACAATACTAGTTTGCATGAAGATTGTGATCTCTTTTCCAAGTTTCGAAGAAGGTTTGAGAATGTGTTCACAAGCATTACACGTCTTCACCAAAAAGCAAAATCATGAAACTTTTATGCTTCCAACGACTCACTAAGTGAATATGGAGTTCCTTAAGTTACTTATGGAATAATCATTTGTCACCGTAATGATTTGTCATTTTATATGTTATTGTCATATATGTGTTTATCTATATGACATTATATACTTGGCATTTTATATTTGTATTATGTTGACATTATGTTATTTACATTTTATATTTGTATTATGTAGGTTAGACAGTGATGATTGTAATTTATATAACGGTAACCAAGAAAATTGGGTGGACAAGGATATAGAATCTTAAAAGTTCTAAGTATCATATGTAAAGGGAATAATAATAGCTCGTAACGCTCATCACACATAAATGACCATAATAGACGTATAAATGTTTAGATTGCACGTCTAGTATTTAGAAAGTTATACACATATCTTGCTAGAAATTACGGGTTGAAACAAACACGTAATGTATCTATCAAGTAGTCACTAGAAATCTTCTTGATGAAGTCGGCTCATGGATGTACAAATAAGTTAATGCAATAAGCTTTTAATTATTCCGAGGAAACGATTCATAGGCATTTCCATACCGTTTTAAAAATCGTGTTTAAGTGAATTAACAACATCTTCAAACCAGCCGCTAACTATAATGAAGATGTACCTAAATATATATCAAATAATCTTTTGTACTATCTAATATTCTAGGCATTTTAATAGCAGTCGAACTTTAATAAATGAAATAATTATGATATCTTGTATTTGTAGGATCGCATTGACTTTATTGATGCGACACGTGAAACATCAGTTTGACAAACGAGATGAAACTAAGTACATTGGTCAAAAGAGATACTACACAAAATACAAAGATTGTTTATGAATATAACGTGTTTTACATTTATATGTATCGGATGGGAGGGGACCACACATGACACAATAATTTTCAATGAAGTCATTTACATTTGTATGCATCGGATGGGAGGGGACCACATATGACACAAAATTTTTCAATAAAGTCATATACAAACATGAACTTCAATTTCCACGTTCAACCGGTGGTTAGTATAACTTTTTAGTAATGCAAGTTTTATACTTTTCTTACATTTTGAAACAAATAACAAATGTTTGTTTTATTCGTCATGTCATTACAGATTATGTTGTCGACGTCAAATACCCGAATAGTATAGGGTATCTTGCTCCATACAAAGGTACAAATATTCGTTATCATATACCAGATTTTCAATGTAGACAGATTGTTGTTATACGTACTCCCAATTGTTATATGTACTCCCAGGAGACCGAAACAAACATTAAACTATTAGCATTCTGTCATTGAGATATATCATCTAACAAACTTTTGGAATGTGGAAAACTAGGTGGATATTATTGAGAGGTGCATGTTAATTATATGTAAAACCACCAAGTATGTTGTGGTAGCATCGATGACGATCCATAACTATATTAGAAGGGATGGTAGGTTTGATGAAACATTCGACAAGGTACAACAAGCATCCTACAACCTGAATGATGTAGGTATATAAGATGATACTAATACTGAAACTAATGAAAAAGGTCCAAGTATACATCATACAAACCATAAAAATTTGTATATAGAAACGATACAAGCTATTATTACGTGAGATGTGAATTACGAAGAGGAATGTAATATGACATAACGTGTTTTTTTTAGAAATTATTTACAATTTGTATTTTCATACATTATTTTTAGGTATTATTTAATATTTATATTTTCCTTTTGTATGAACATAATTTCTATTTTTATCATGGTCTAATCAAAATATTATAAATTTTGTAAAAAAAAATATATTATGTAGAATTAATATTTGTCAAACTTTTGAAATGATTAAAGTATAAAATATTATGTAAAAATACTTAATAGTTATAAATTTGTAAGGTTGGACAGAGTCCACAACATTTTGGACTGGGTCAAAGTGGTACCATTGGCCACAACATTTTGGAGTGGGCCAAAGTGGTACCATTGGCCACAACATTTTGGAGTGGGCCAAAGTGGTAGCATTGGCCACATCGTCTCGAGTCAAGATGGAACTGCCAAAAGGGTGTTTCAACGGGTAAACTAACCTGTTCCACCATTTCTAGTTCATGCTTTGGTTAGTTGTATTTCATGTATAAAATTTTATATCAAAATAGTTTTACATGTTTTTAATTAGTTTTGTATATAATCAACATTAAAAAAAATATTCGAGGTATATTCTATTTTATCCAAATTTTATAATGTAAAAGATAGTGTTTATGAATAGTATAGCATTATATTTAAAGTTTAAACAACACTATATATATAGTGTTAGGTTTAGTGTGGGGTTGGAGGATTTTAGTGTAAAAATGAGTTTAGTGTAGAGTATAGTGTTGGGTTGGAGATGCCCTAAGCATGTCATTTTTGGTCATTATACATATAAAAGTTAATCCAAACACTTTAAAAAAAATGGCTTATTAACTTATAACTTTAAAGTTTATTGTCTTTTTAAAAAAGACAATAAGTCAATAAACACTTTTAATAAGCAATCCGAAGCACCCCCTAGGACCAATACGGCAATATACCCTTATAAAAATATCTTCTTCCTCTTAAAACTTCTTTTAAATTAAACAAAAATAATATATAGTTAATAATGATTATATATTTGAAAAAAATATATATATTATAAGTGCATAACATGAATATCAATTTTACAGTTTGATTTCAACTGTCAACGGTTAACATACAAACAACAGTTGCAGAGTTACTTACAGTTACAGATATTTTTGCTACACCTTTATCCGGATCACAAATGAACCTGATCATCAATGTATACAAAATATAATCAGTTCATAAAAAGTTTTTTGATTTAATGTTTATTTGACCAAAATATTGAGTAAGAATCAGATGAAAACTTACAAGCAGGGAGGTTGGAAATATCTGCAGACACAGCACAAGAAATGCCCAAATTTGAAAGAGCTCCCCTTATAATTCCACAAGGGAAATACAGATGCATGCTACTTGCTTCTGCTGCTTTGTTTCCAATTCCAGGTTCTTGAGTTGAACCAGAATTCTCAGTTGAAGACATGCGAGAAACCCATGCAAATTTATCATCTTGCAAAACAAATGTACCCTAGAAGAATATGCATGAATTCATTATATCAAAATGTCATTTAATCTAGCAATCTTTTACTTGTTGTATGAAAGTGGAACTTACTCTATGATTCGTCTTTAGATTATCTATCTGTTTCTTGAAGAGCTCAGACCAGAAATCTTTACAGATGAACTTGATTGCCTCCAGGTGATCACTGAAACGTGGTCGCTCCATTGTGTACCTGACAAAAAGATGAAATCAGTAACAGCTTGAATCGGATGTTTCTGGTTTTGGAGGCAATGGAGTAATGAAATCATATATATTGCAAATCACGAATTCCATTTGACAAAACTCGATGAGTAATCTGATCGGGGAATTACGATATCTAGCAACATAATTATTCAGCTAAGAAATCGATTAGGTGATGAATCTCTAGATCTGGATAATAAGAGCTAACAGATCTGGATCCTGAGTACCCCAGCAATAAAATTGAAAAACGATAATGTACATTACTACATTTACGATTCGATGATTGAAATTTAAAGATCCAGATGAACAAATGCGATTCTAGGGCTAAAAGCCCAAATACGATCCAATAAAAATAAAACTAGAATCGATTAAACAAAACAACTGACATTTCAGACTAATTCGAGGAAAGCAGTTAGCTTGTGCGATATGACATGTATACCTTTCAGAGAGCTGGTGGCCTACTTGGTAGCCGATGGCTTCGATTCTCCGAGCAGCGAGCTCCGGCTTACTAACGTATAGCACATTGCAATACGAAGAAACAATCTCTGTAAGCAAACTATCCATACAGCTTTCCGATACTTCTCTTGCCATTTCTGTTTCTGTGTAGGTTGGCTTGGCTCTGCGTGGTGGAGATGATCGATGTCTCGTTTCTCCGGCGATTTGATGATCTTTGGCGTTAATATTTGATTGTAATATATGCTTGATGGATTGTACTTTTCTTTGTACCAACAAGGGCGAAACTTCTAAAATCCATTCACTATTGGGCCATCTACTTATGCGGCCTATTAATAGTAATCATTATTCTTTAAGTGGAACAAGGCCCATAAAACTCTTTCATCTCAAAATTTTAAGGATACTAATAAGAGCAAAAGTTAATATTCAGTTATTAAATATATAAATTTAGGTATTTAATCCATTAAATTATCTTATTTTATTAAATATATAAGTTTATGTATTACATCCATAAAACTATCTTATTTTATATGATAATCAACAACCCTCATCATAATCATGTATCATAAAAATTCTTCAATTCCTTTAATCCTATATAAGATTTATTTATGTTTTTTTTATTCATATAACTCAGTTCTCTCTTACAAGAATCATCTTTGTGAAAATCATGGAAGAAATTTTAAACATGATGTTTTAGGATACATTATTTGATTTTAATTCAAACTTCATACTAGTTTACTAGATTTAATACTGAGCTTATATTCTTAACACCAATATATTCATTTTTTCCTATTAGTAAATTATAAGTCACCACAATACATAGAAAGTTTTGTTGTAGAAGCGATTTTTAATTATATTTTATTTAACAAAATTATATTTTATGGATTTCTAATATAAACTTACAACATCAACTCTTATTTGAGTGGTTTAATAACGACCCATTAAATAAAAATGACATAAATATCCCTATGCTTGGTTTACAAAAGAAATCAACATTTGAATTACTCCCTTGGCCTTTTCACTTCTTGGGTTAAACAAATAAAAACAATGATCTTCTCCTTCATTCTCCACAAACTCCACACTTCCTTCCCATTTACTCTTCTTTAATGTCTCCATATAATCTATCCCTCTTTGTTTCAAAAAATCCTTTTCGGCAACCATTATGAACACCCTCGAGCAACCCATTTTCTCAAGATCCGGATCTGAACGTGGGTTGAGTTTCGGGTCATCATCCGACGAAGAACTACCCGGATACAAATACTGTATCATCTTGTCGGGTTCTTTCTCAGAGAAATACGGGTGCAATGCGATCAAACCCTGGATATCCAAACCGGGTTTACTGACTCCGGCTTGAACCGTAACATAATGGGCCAAGTTCGCCCCGGCACTCTCACCCACCAAGAAAACCCGACTTGTATCCACGTAATCGTTGATCCACGGGTCGGGTCCTGACCCGGTTGAATGAGCGGCGATCCACTTGAATGCAGCCCAGCAGTCATGGTAGGCGGTAGGTAGTAGGGCTGGCAATTCTCGACACGACACGTGACACGACCCGCGACACGACACGAAATAAATGGGTTTGGGTTGAGTTTTTCAACCTGCTAACCCGCTAACACGCCAACCCACCAACCCATTTATTAAATGGGTCATATATGGGTTTCTCAAAAAATAAACGGGTTGACCCGCCAACCCGTTTATATTCTTAATAAAAAATTTATTTTATTTTTAAATGTATTTATGTATCAAGTATTAATATTTAATAAATATTATATAATATATACCATTGATTCATAGACCATTTGACTGTTTTGACATTTTGACTCGTGGTGAATGGTCTAAGGTCGTAAGTCGTGACCTATAAGGCTAAGTCTGTAACATATTTCTATGAATGTTTTTAATTTTCATTTGAATGTTTAAGACTTAAATGTCTAAAATTCGGACCCACGAACCCAAATATGACCCACGAACCCGCCAACCTATAAACCCGTATAAATAAATGGGTTGGCGGGTCATATATGGGTTTACGTTCCAAACCCGCCAACCCGTGACCCGCCAACCCGTGACCTGTATATTTAAATTGGTCGTGTTTGGGTTGACATATTTTGACACGCCAACCCGCCAACCCGCGACACGCCAACCCGAACACGACACGATTGCCAGGCCTAGTAGGTAGAGGGTTTTCCGGGGCAAGCCTGTAACCAACGGCGATGGCGACAGCTGGGGTTTGGGAGACTAGCGGCGTGAGGAAGCTGTGAGTCACGATGTTCACCGGTGATCCGATGCAAAATCCGCCGCCGTGGATGTAGATGATGAGCGGAAGCTTTTTTGGTGGATCTTGAGGGTTGATTTTTGGGAGAAATATACGGGATTTGGTTTCGTGGTCAAATGAGATTACTACGTCTCTGGACTGGACACCGGTGATGGGGTCGGTTGATGGTGGGAGGCGGGGGGTGGTGATCAGGCGTTCGATCCGGCCGTCGTTGTATACTTGTAGAAAAGGTGGGAAATAATGGAGGAGTTCTGGTGATGACGCCATTGAAGAAATTATGGAAGATTTTGGGGGATGAAATAGAAACAGTGAGGGAAGTAGATGGGTTAAGTGAGGCAAAATTGAATGATGATTAAAGTGGTTGGTAAGTTGTTACATTTATGTGGGTAGAAATTTTGGTTCAACGTTTATGATATAAGATTCCAGGAAAATTGGTAATATATGTTTGATTTTTTATGGTAAGTTTATAAATTATCAAAGTCTTCTACTTTAATTAATTATTTATTGTAACATTAATTTCTTTTTTATCTATTGGTTCATCAATATATATATATATATATATATATATATATATATATATATATATATATATATATATATATATTTCTAGCAACTATTATGTAATGCAACAATAGGAATTTAGGAATAATTTAATCATTAAATAAATTAATAAGGGTAAATTAGTAAATTATGACTCTAAATTTATGGTAATTGAGATAAATGGAGGATTTGATTTTAAAATCACTAAAATAAAAAGGAGAAAGAATGACATGCCTTCATCTTCTGCTCCCCTAATACATAACCTAACCCTAAATCACGAAAGTCATCGGATACCACGACCACCACAGCCGCAATAAACCCTAAAATCACCTTCTGGTTATGAAGATTATAAGTTCAAACGATTCTGAAGATTGGCTGCTAATCAGAATGAATGAGATGATGAAGCAGAAGATGATGAATAGGTTTCACAAGCGCAATTCCTCTTCAGCATCGTATGTTGACTTTAAATTAGGCGAAAAACTCGATTTCAAGTTCTCTACCCTCCAAGCTCTTCAGGTCTATCTTTTTCGTTTTTCATACACACAATTGTTATCTATTCCTCTTTGTCACTTTAGATGGATTGTCAAATGATTCTTCAATTGGTGTTGTTTAATTTAGATTTTCTTTTTTTTTCTTTATTTGTGATTGAAAGCCAAGCCACACTCACCATACACAAAAATCTTCACTTGTTGGATGTTTTTTTTTAATACTTTGAGCTTTGATTCTATATTATCTATATATGTTGCACGAAAGGTGTTTGTGGAAATGCCTAAAAGAGAATGTATTCTGTCAAAACTCTTAGAATGTCTATTATTCTGACAGAATTCGATTTCAATCCCTCCTTATTTGTCAATATAGGAAAAGTAAAAAACATTGCAAGATAGAAAAAATAAAATACATTCTGTTAGAATCTGGTCATGTGGTATGTATTCTGTCAAAACCCTTAGAATGTCTATTATTCTGACAGAATTCGATTTCAATCTCCTTATTTGTCAATATAGGAAAAGTAAAAAACATTACAATATAGGAAAAATGAAATGCATTCTGTTAGAATATGCTATCATTCTCTATTATATAGTTTCTGTTGCATAGTAATGTTTGTATTCAGTCAGAATTTATTTGTATAAATGCATTCTGTTAGAATGTCTTTGATAATGTTTGTTAACAACAAGTACATTAGCTTCACTGGTAATACTAACGAATAATGCATCTTATTCTTTTCAGAATGGCTTGAAGAAGAAATTTAATATTGATCATACAAGAGAAAGATTTGGAATCGAGTTCAACAACAAATATATTTTGCGAAGAATTACATTCTTGCGATGATATGTCACATTTTCATCATAGTTTGAATCAAGTGCATTATTTGGACCATTGATGAAGATCATGTGTATTTGCTTAATAATTGTATATTTAAGAATGTTATTTCTTGATATTTTTATTCATTTTTGATGATATTCTGTTAAAATATGTATAACTATATTAAATTGTATAAGACTATTAGTTTGTAAGAATATGTATGATTTTGTATTCAGGTTCTAATGTATATGAAGAATATATGTTGAATTATTAAATCAGGTTAATTATAAAAAATATATGCATTGGAAATATATTCCGCAAGAATAAAATCGAAAATATTTTTACTAATTAATGTTTGACATTCTGACAGAATAAAATCAGATTTTTAAATTTGAATTAATTTAAAATATTCAGATTTTAAAAAATAAAGGAATTAATTATCCCTAAAAATCCGAAATTTTCATTTTTTAATATAGGTTAATTGACTAAAATGCCCTTATGCTGGAATTTGTGTGATTATATAGTACATGTTACCCTATTGTGATATCATAAACCCTCAAATCATGATCTTTGATTCTATTTCATCTGGTGGTCCAGATTTGTGCATTCTGGCACACAATAGTTAGTAAAAATAAAATAACCTAAGCCTATATATATATATATATATATATATATATATATATATATATATATATATATATATATATATATATATATATATATATATATATATATATAGTAAGAACACAAACAATAAAAAAGGAAGAAAAAAAACAAATTATGTTAAGCTCATAAATCACTTTCCGGATTTAAGCAAAACTAGAGAGATAAGTATTTTACTATGATTTTTGTAGGTAATATCGTAATGGTATATGAGAAATCTTATCAGTAATCTAATCAACATAGAAGAAATTTTTGAAAAAAATAATCCAAATTTTTTTGATTTTGTAAAATGATCATTTTGCCCGGAGTCTCCGAAATACCAGGGTAGGATTCCGGACAATCGTTCCAGAATATATTTTATATTATTATTTTTTTGTATAATATGTGTTTTGGTGATTTTGTATGATATTACTTTTTATAAAATCTAGTATATGAAATCTTAACAAAAAAAACAATAAATTCATAAACTTAAATTTGTTTTAAATAATAGTACAATATTCAAATAGACTTTGTCGTCGTATTCTAAATTTTTTTTGCTAATTGTTTACGATATGACATGGCTTGTGAATCGTTTTTACCCTCTATACAATACGATTTCCCATCGATCAACATATCGACGAACCATCACAAAAACACATCACATTCCCCTCTACTGTTAATCTGTTTATGGCCTTTTCAAGGGTCATGTTGAAACTCTCAACTGAGATTGTATAAATTGGTTCGGTACCCCAGTAGTTTGTACTCATTAGCAGTTTGTGGATGCGGGCTCGCATACTTATAAACTAATCCTCATCTTTTGAGCAATATTCGCTCTTCCAGTGACTATCATATATAGTCATTTTCAATGTCTTCAAATGCAAAACACCCAAAAACCAGTGAGCACTCAACATGTTGATTAGGATGTAACGCCACACAAAAGGTTGGGATAATTAATTAATCATCTAATAACATTATATTATAAATTAATATTACTTATGTAATGTAATCCAAACACAATTATATTGTATCACAATTTGCCAACGCTGGATAAACGGATCTGTCATCCATGTCACTTTAGTCAAGTGCATTAGTGTTGAAAGTTGACAACACAATTGTCCACCGAGCATCATCACGTCTATGCTCTATCAACAATGAGATACACAACATGATGTGATGCCAATCAAAAAGTTTATAGTAAAGTAATTATTGTTATTGGAAGCGTAGTACATAATGAACACATAATTATATAACTTACATCACATTCCAACCAATCTACGTGACTATCTGCATATAAGGGTGTCCAAAATTCAATCGTCGGAATATCGATCAAAAAACAGTGAAGCATCTCGTTGTAACATCTCGAAAATGGTAATAAAAATTTTCATTTAAAAGTCTATCAAATCATTCGTTAATTGTTCAAAACCAACATTAAGTCATAATATTCTAAACATCAGAGTACAATTATTCCAAATGTTGAAATCATGAGGGAGGATGTTGTGCCATTACGTCAGGTCCTTCCCTTTTGAATCAGAAGTACCTGAAACCATAAACATAAACTGTAAGCATAAACCTTAGTGAGTTCCTTAAAATACCACACACCCAAAACATACAAGTGTCATGGGCTACCCCCATGGTCTTTCCTTGCAATGTCGAGGGCCAACTCCCAGTCTTACATACAAGTGTCATGGGCTACCCCATGGTCTTTCCTTATAATGTCGAGGGCCGAATCTTGGTCTTACATACAAGTGCCAGGGACCAGATCCTGGTCTTTCATACAATTGATAAGGTCAGATCTTGGTCTTTCATTCAAGCATCACAGAGACAACTAGCATTCCACATAACAAGTAATGGGTCGGCATTGGCGCCTTCGACCCATGGATATAGTGAGAAAACTCACCTTAGAGACAGATAAGCAAACTGAATAGCACGCTGCTCCGAGATCAACTCTACCAGTCACCTTAATAAATTCAATGACACAATCTCAACATATAGGTCAAAATACCTAAAATACCCCTAGGTCAAACCCTAGTAAAAATCTAGGTCAAAGTCAACTAAGTCAACCGAGTTGACTCAATGAGCACATGGGGCGTACTCCTTACGTATGCGGGTTGTACTACACGATTGACCAAAGATCAGGGAGCTGACCACGTATGCGCAACGTACCCCTTGGTACGCCCAACATACGCAACTGCTCACTACCTTACCCATTAAGTGCATAATCCTTAAGCGTTTATGTCCAAAATCCAGATCTAGGCTCAAAAGGATGCCCTTAACCATAAAGTTTCCAACTTTATGGTTTAGCATGACTATTATGACCTTAGCTCCAAAAATCCTAGCTTCTTTACCTATTAAGACAATCTAGCTCATGCATGGAGAGAAACTAATGACCAGGAACACATTTTTATGACTTAACACACCCTAAAACCTCTGAAAGGACAACTCAAACGTCTTGGAGTACCTCCTACTCACAAGGATCAAGTTTGGGACAAAAAGCTGATAGCTTTGAGTTAAAACTAGATTCATAAGAAACATACATCAATGTTGAAGCTTTTTACCTCCACAAGATGCACAATGAAGAGACAATGTTGGATCCAAAATCTTGAGAGCAAAGCCACTTACTTGATGATCTTCCTTCACAACCAAGAAAGCCTATTATTCACTCTAAAAGCTCAAAATGCTCAGAATAAATTAGGGTTTCCAAGGAGGGTCGATTTTGGGATGGAGGCTGATAAGAGGAAGGGTGTTGGGACTACAATGGTGCTTATATAGTGCACAAACCCTAAATATTAGGGTTGAGTAAAAGTTGTGTACACCTTGCATACCAAGGTGTATGCCAAACATACGTGCACGGGGCCAAGTATGCCCAACGTACCAAGGTGTATGCCCAACGTACTTGTGTTGCACCTACTACTACTAAATTGCCATAAGGACCAATCTTGCAAACAAACCGTAACTCAAGGGTCAAAAGTGAATACCTACAAATTAGATGTTACAACTCTCCCCCACTTGAACTAGACTTCGTCCTTGAAGTCTGCTGCCACAACTAAATCTGCGTAGTGCTCTCGCATCTCCGCCTCCGGCTCCTATGTCCATTCAGAACCCTTCTGATGTTGCCACCGAACCTTGACCAGTGACACTTCTTTGTTATGCAGAGCCTTCGTCTTCTGATCTAAGATCGCTACCAGTCTCTCCACATAATTCAGGCGGTCATCAACCTAAATATCATCCAGAGGAACAATTGCGGACTTATCAGTCACACACTATTGAAGCTGAGACATATGGAAGGTGTTATGGATCTAGTTGAGCTCATTAGGAAAATCTAGTTGGTATGCAACCTTGCCCACCTGGGACGGAATCCTGAAAGGTCCAGTGGATCTGGGGCCTGGATTGCCCCGCTTATGAAATTAAATGACACCTTTCCAAGGTGACATTTTCAGAAGCATCAAGTCTCCTACCTGAAACTCGAGGTCCAAACATCGCTGATCTGCATAACTCATCTATCGGATTTGCGTGACTCGCAACCTGTCACGCACTTGCTGAATCAACTTAGTAGTCTTGAGTATAACCTCTGTACTTCCCATGACTCGATGCCCGACCTCCCCCCAACAAACCGGGGTCATGCACCTTCTTCCATACAACATCTCAAATGGCGGTCTATCGATACTGGCATGATAGTTGTTGTTGTAGGAGAACTCTGCTAGTGGAAGGTAAGTATCCTGTGACATCCCAAAATTTAGGGCATAAACTATGAACGACTAAATTACGGTAAATCTATTAGTAATCTAACTCGTTCATTTTTCTATTTCATCTATGAAATATAAACAATTTCAATTCAATTTATATATGATATCAGATGATACGATGCTTCAAAGTGTGTTTTGACAAACAAATTAAACCGCTCAAACTACAATGCTAATTAATGCGTCTGAAAAACTAAAAATTTTCATTAAGCGTTTGTAACACCCTGATCCTGGTATGTATTTTTATATTGAATTGTTCATTTTTTCATAGGGGCTCGACGAGTTGGAGGCCAAAACTCGTCGAGTAGAATGGGAATGGGACGCAGGACTTAAGTCATCTACACGATGAGTTGAAAGTATCGACTCGACGAGTAGAGCTGCCAGGTTGAAACCCTAATTTTCAGGGTTTACACCCTATTTAAACACCTTATATGGCCTCCACTCCAAACCCCATCACCTCCAGACCCTATTCACGAAACCCTAATTGACTTTTGAGTATTCTTGAGCTATTTTGTGCCATTTTTATAATTGGAAGCTTGGAGAAGGAAGGAAAGGCTTGGAGATTCAAGAAGAGGGCAGTAGATCCAGAACCTAGGTTGCATTTCCTGGTTGTTTAAGGTATAAAGCTTATACCTTGGCTTTCCATCACTTAGATCTTCTTTAGGTATTGCATATTGTCATATTTGGCCATTTCAAAGTCACTTTTAGGATTTGAGTGCATATTAGAGTGACGAATTCAGATCTTGGAACATTTGAGCTTAAGGAGCTTAAAGTTGCCACCTTTATTGAGCTATGACCCTATCCCATGCATTAGAACTCCTTTATGGCTTATTTTTGGTGTTCTAGCTTCATAACGCCATGTATGCACGTAAAGTTAACAACTTTATGTGTTATGCTAGCCCAAGGATACCAGATCTGTGAAACGGATGCATCAAACTCATCAAAAATTGACTGTATGGAATTGGCATATGGGGGACTCGACGAGTTGTTCATGCAACTCGGCGAGTCAGGTCGTGGTTCCCTAACCTTTTCCTGGTTCTGAGTGAACTCGTTGAGTCTAGGAGATGACTCAACAAGTTAGACTTAGTTCTTGGACTGTAAGATTGAAGAACTCGACAAGTCCATGAGCAAATGTCCCGAACTGTATGAAGGAGAACTCGACGAGTCCAAGGAAGGACTCGACGAGTTCAAATGGAAAGTCCCAATTTTGTCATATGGAGAAACTTGGCAAGTTAGAGAGTAACTCGACGAGTTAGATCATGAATTCGATATTCAATGAATTATGGAACTCGACGAGTTGATGGACCAACTCGGCGAGTTGATTCAACCAGAATGTTGACTTTTATCAGAAGGTTGACTTTGACTAGGGTGTTGACCTTTGACTTGACCATTGACCAAAGTTGACCCTTAAAGGGTTTATGGGTATGAAAGAGTAATTGAAAAGATTATTTATGTGTAGGAGTTTGAGAGAAGTTGACCCTAGTACCGAGGACAGTTCAGCTGCATGACATTGAGGTGAGTTACCTTCCAGTATAAGTGGGTCTAAGGCCACAATGTCGGCCCACTAAGTAGGAGTTGTTGTTGGATGATTGTCTTTGTGATAATCGTATGGTATGCCACTATCTGTTACGCTTTATGTGCTAGAATACTATGATATATGCATTAGTAGTAGGGGTGAAAGAGTCCCTGGTTACTGGTTGAAAGATACCGAAGGGGTAGACCATACCAATGCATGCCTAGTAGTATGTTCATATTATGTTATTATGTGGTAGTGGTAGGGGGTGAAATACTCCCCGGTTATCGGTTGAAAGATACCGAAGGGGAGGTCAGCTCCCGGCAACCGGTTATGCCAGCCAGATATCAGTTGAAAGATACTGAGGGATGGGCATTATATGTTTATAGTATGTGGTATGATGGGAGAACTCACTAAGCTTTGTGCTTACAGTTTACAGTTTTTGTTTCAGGTCCTTCTTCTTCGAAGGGAAAGGAGCCGACACGATTGTAGTACATCACACCAATATTTTCCGCACTTAATGTTCTTGGGATTGCACTCTGACATTGTTACTGCACTATGACATGTTTTTGAGACATACGATCTTTGGCTGTGATGAAATGAATTAACTTGATGATGTTTTCTTAAAATTGTTTTATGAGTTGTATGATGCGTGCAATCGGCCGAGCTCAAGTAAGTTTTCCCCAAGATACCCATACATGTTATGTTATGTTATGATATGATTATGAGAACTGCATGCTAGATTAGGGCTAAGGATCTAGGAAGATGCCTTGTGTGACTATTGAATTACATGCTAGAACTGATTAGTCAGTGTTATGATGGCTTGAATAAAATATATTTGGCTTGATTACTCAATGCCTGAATGCTGCTTGCTTTGTGCTTGTAGGAGTTCTAGTTATCTTTAACTAAGTAGTAAACAAATACGTTAAGTTACATATTGCAAGGGCTAAATGATTTCAGAAGGTTAGGTCTAGCCCCATTTCGCAGCTCTTGTTTGAGTCCAACTGTTGTAGGGTATGACATCTCATTTGAAGAATTTTCTGGTCTTAGTGGTATGTAATGGTATTCGCAATCTAGTTAGGTAAAGGTAGCAGGGAATCTTATGCAACTGATGGCGGAGAGTAGGTCGGAGAGTCACCCTAGGGTAAGCCTAGGATGAGATTAGTGCAACAAGCAGTAGTAATGGAAGGGACTTGGTGAAGTAAGGGAAATCCTTGAGGAAAGTACGGATAGATGTGGAAGGTAGTATGGGCCCGTATTACTGAAAGCAGAGGATCCCTACTCGAGACAAGGAGGGACGAGATAGAACTAAGGAACTTGTAGAGTGTGTGAGACCTCTCGAGGTTATGTATGACCCTGAAGATTATATGTTGTGTTTTAGAATGGTGGTGACACGTCACAGAGCAGGAGGTCCCGGGTTTGGGTCAGGATCAGGTTCAGGTTCGGGTGCAGGTTTCGAGCCAGTTGATGATGGACTATGTGAGTTCATCGCGTCTGAGATCACGAGAGGTATCCTTGAGGCGACCCCAATAATTTTTGGGTCGATCAAGGAAGGGATTATCAAGCTGATGGAGGAGCACCGCACGACGTTCAGGAGCGACATGGTATCTGGCCAGTTGGGGACACACACTCTCTCCTTCAAGGATTTCAGGGGGTGTGGTGTGCCACACTTCCATAGGATGAAGGACCCCATTGTTGTCAGGAGGTGGATTGTAGACATGGAGTATGCTCAGTTGACGAGCTTCTGCCCTGAGGGGTCGAAGGTCCGATACGCTGCAGGGTGTTTGAGCGACAAAGCTTTAGATTGGTGGGAGGATGTTAGTTATTCACTAGGAGCCCCAGCCATTGAGGCTATAACTTGGTCGGATTTTGTGACCAGGTTCAGGGCTGAGTTTGCGCCGGTTGTGGAGCGTCAGCAGCTGGCCAGGGAGTTTATGGATATGAGGCAGACGACTGACTCGGTGGCGGAGATTACCATCAAGTTCAGGGAGAGGGCCTTGTTGGTACCTCATTATGCAGGGGAAGAGGAGATGTGGAAAACCGCTACCATGACATGTTGAGAGCTGACATTCGGAAACATGTCAGCTACTCGGCATGTCCGATACTGGATGACATGATTGCGAGGGAGAGGGAGAAGTAGATTGACATAGAGCACATCAGGAAGAGGAAGGCGGAGACATAGTAGGGTACTGGGGTTTCAGGGAAGAAACCCAAGGGATTTGACTTTAGGTCGAAGGGCCGGAGCCGCTGTGGGAAATGCGGCAGGTCACATGAGGGGGTTTGTCAGACTGGGGGATCTGGCTACTATAAGTGCGGCAAGACTGGGCATTTTGGCAGGGATTGTACTGCCCCTACCCCACTTTTCAGAAATCAGACCTGATTTGCTTTCATTGCAATCAAAAGGGCCATAAAAGGCCAACTGCCCGAGATTGACAGCAGCAGCGCCAGTGGCGGTACCAGCTCCAGCGACCCTGTGGATTATAGATGACCGACAGGGCAAGACGGATGCTCCAGTGGTAAGGATCCGAGCCTTCCAGCTGACCGTCGAGGAGGGGCGTGCCGCACCGGATGTGGTGAAGGGTATGTTTTCTTCTCCATAACTCTTGTTATATGTCGTTTATGATATTTATGTGCTATATTTTATGTGTTGCTTATGATCGTTCTGTGTGAGTGGAATCCCAGTTTAGGTATTATGCAATTCGGGGGCTACCCGATCATTTGTCTCTCTTGCACTTAGCAAGAGGTTTTCTGAGTTTTCAGGGATGTTCGCTTATCATTTAAAGGTTGAGAGTGCTGACGACCGATCTATCCAGACATCAAAGGTTTTTAGAGATTGCGTGTTGAGGTTATATGACAAGCGTTACCTCGTGCATTTAGTTCCCATTTCGTTGCGTGGTAACAAGGTTATCATCGACATGGATTGGTTGAGCCCTAATGGGGCAGTGATCGACTGTACACAGTAGATGGTGCGTATCAGGACCCCAATTGGGGGAGAGTTGGTGGTTCAGGGTGAGAGGCCACAGCAAGGACCAACCTTGTTCTTAGCAGCGAGGGCTAGGAGCCACCTTCAGCAGGGTTACGTGGGGTACGTTGCCTATGTTATGGATACCCGAGAAGCGGGTAAAGAGACCATGAGTGATATGCCCGTAGTGCGAGAGTACGTATTTATAGAGGAGTTGCCTGGGATACCTCCGGAGAGACGGGTGGAGTTCAGGATCAACCTAGTCCTTGGTGCGGCTCCTATAGCCAAGACACCATCTCGTTTGGATCCTCCCGAGTTGTAGGAGTTGTCTACACAGTTGCAGGAGCTGTTAGATAAGGGATTCATTAGGCCGAGCAGTTCGTCTTGGGGAGCCTCGATCCTGTTTGTGAAGAAGAAGGACGGGTTGCACCGGATGTGTATAGACTACACATAATTGAACAAGGTAACAGTGAAGAATCGTTATCCACTCCCGAGGATTGATGATCTCTTCGACCAACTACATGGGGCATCTTGGTTTTCCAAGATAGATTTGCGTTCAGGTTACCATCAGATGAGGGTCAGAGACGAGGATGTGCAGAAGACTACTTTCCGAACACACTATGGCCATTACGAGTTCATGGTGATGCCCTTTGGGCTCACCAATGCTCCTGTTGCGTTCATGGACCTCATGAACCGCGTATGCAGACCGATGCTAGATCAGTCTGTGATAGTCTTTATCAATGAAATCTTGGTTTACTCCAAGACGCAGGAGCAGCTTGTGGAGCACTTGAGAGAGGTGTTGGATACCCTAAGGAGGGAGAGCTTGTACGCCAAGTTCTCTAAGTATGAGTTCTGGTTGCGCGAGATGCAGTTTCTGGGGAACCTTGTCAACCAAAACGAGATGTTGGTTGACCCGACCAAAGTGGAGGCCATGATAAGATGGGAGGTTCCGAAGTCTCCAGCTGAGATTCGAAGTTTCCTAGGGTTAGAAGGCTATTTTCGGAGATTCATTTAGGACGTCTCCAAGATAGCAATACCCTTGACCTGGCTGACAAAGAAGGTCGTTGTCTTTTGCTGGGGGCCTGAGCAGCAGACAACATTCGAGACGTTGAGGCAAAGGTTGTGTGAGGCGCCGATCTTAGCCCTGCCAGAGGGCTTGGAGGATTTTGTAGTATACTGCGATGCATCCATTTCGGGTTTGGGCGCAATATTGATGCAGAGAGGGCACGTTATCGCCAACGCCTCGAGGCAGCTGAAGCCTCACGAGGCGAACTACCCCACGTATGATCTGGAGTTGGGGGCGGTTGTCTTTGCCCTCAAGATTTGGCGGCACTATCTCTATAGGGTCCGTTGTACCATTTACACGGACCACAATAGTTTGAGGTACCTCATGGATCAGCGAAATATGAACATGTGGCAGCGTCGGTGGATAGATGTGGTGAACGATTACGACTGTGAGATCCTCTAACACCTAGGGAAGGACAATGTTGTGGCCATTGCTCTTAGCCGCAAGGCATTCCCGATCAGGGATATTTGCTTGCGGGTGACAGTAGTGACTTCGTTACTGGAGCAGATTCGAGAGGCCCGGCAGGAGGCTATGAAGGAGGAACATTGGAAGTGCGAGCGTATTATGGGTCTGGTTTCCTCCATCGACTATGATAGCCGCGGGTTGTTGACACTACACCGAATAGTGTGGGTTCTATATCATGGAGGTGTGCGCCAAGTTTTGATGGAAGAGGCACACAAATCCATGTTTTCTATTCATCCCGGGGCGACGAAGATGTACAGAGATCTTCGTCCTAATTATTGGTGGACTTGCATGAAGCGGGATGTAGCATGGTATGTTGAGCAATGCCTGACCTTCTGGAAGGTCAAGGCAGAGCATCAGAGGCCTCACGACAAGACACAACCTTTGGATATCCCTATGTGGAAATGGGAAGATATTACTATGGATTTCATCACGAAGCTTCCCAAGACTGTACGTGGAGTGGATTCGATTTGGGTAATCATGGGTCGGTTGACCAAGAGTGCCCATTTCATTTCGATCCTAGAGAGCATTACATCCGAGAAGTTGGCCAACATTTACATCAGAGAGGTAGTAGCTCGACACGGAGTGCCAGTCTTCGTGATTTCTGATAGAGATGTGTGATTTACTTCCAGATTCTGGAAGAAGTTTCACGACGAGTTGGGTACTCGTCTGCACTTTAGCATGGCTTTTCACCCTCATACGGATGGACAGAGTGAGCAAAACATCCAGACCTTGGAGGACATGCTGCGAGCATGCGTATTAGACTTTGGTGGTAGTTGGGATACCTACCTTCCCTTGGAAGAGTTTCCCTACAATAATAGCTACCATGTGAGTATCGACCGTCCTCCCTTTGAGATGTGGTATGGGAGGAAGTGCAGGACCCCGATATGATGGGGAGAAGTTGGACAGAGGGTCATGGGAAGTACTAAAGTGGTGCTCAAAATGACGGAGAGGATACAACAGGTCAGGAGCAGGCTTCAGACTGCTCAGAGTCGGCAGAAGAGCTATGCCGACAGATACCGTTCAGACCTAGAATTTTAGGTCAGGGATAGGGTTCTCCTGAAGGTGTCACCTTGGAAAGGTGTCATCCGGTTCAGGAAGCAGGGCAAGTTAGGCCCCAGGTGCATTGGTCCTTTCATGGTTGCAGCCCAGGTGGGCAAGGTGGCGTATAGAATGGATCTTCCAGCTGAGCTTAGTCAAATCCACAGTACCTTTCATGTCTCCCAGTTGTGGAAGTGCCTGGTACATGACACTGCAGCGGTCCCTCTAGAGGATATTCAGGTGGATGACAGCCTGAACTACATTGACCGACCGGTAGCCATCCTCGACAGGAAGATGAAGGATCTGAGGAACAAGAAGTTCGAGTTGGTGAAGGTGCAATGGCAGCACCACAAGGGCTCAAAATGGACTTGGGAGCTGGAGGACGAGATGAGGGAGCATTACCACGAGCTTTTCTCAGATGCAGCAGACTTCGAGGACGAAGTCTAAAATAAGTGGGGGAGATTTGTAATACCCCGATCATGGTATCTATTTTTATATTGAATTGTTCATTTTTGTTTAGGGACTCGACAAGTTGGAGGCCCAAACTCGTCCAGTAGAATGGGAATGCGACGCGGGACTTAAGTCATCTACTCGACGAGTTGAAAGCCTCGACTCGACGAGTAGAGCTGCCAGGTTGAAACCCTAATTTTCAGGGTTTACACCCAATTTAAACACCTTATATGGCCTCCACTCCAGCCCCCATCACCTCCAAACCCTATTCACGAAACCCTAATCGACTTTTGAGTATTCTTGAGCTATTTTGTGCCATTTTTGTGATTTGAAGCTTGGAGAAGGAAGGAAAGGCTTGGAGATTCAAGAAGAGGGCAGTAGATCCAGAACCTGGGTTGCATTTCCAGGTTGTTTAAGGTATAAAGCTTATACCTTGGCTTTCCATCACTTAGATCTTCTTTAGGGCTTGCATATTGTCATATTTGGGCCATTTCAAAGTCACTTTCAGGATTTGAGTGCATATTAGAGTGACGAATTCAGATCTTGGAACATTTGAGCTTAAGGAGCTTAAAGTTGCCACCTTTATTGAGCTATGACCCTATCCCATGCATTAGAACTCCTTTATGGTTTAGTTTTGGTGTTCTAGCTTCATAACGCTATGTATGCACGTAAAGTTAACAACTTTAAGTGTTATGCTAGCCCAAGGATACCATATCTGTGGAACGGATGCATCAAACTCATTAAAATTTGACTGTATGGAATTGGCATATGGGGGAATCGACGAGTTGTTCATGCAACTCGGCGATTCGGGTCGTGGTTCCCTAACCTTTTCCTGGTTCTGAGTGAACTCATTGAGTCTAGGAGATGACTCAACAAGTTGGACATAGTTATTGGAATGTAAGATTGAAGAACTTGACGAGTCCAAGGATGAACTTGGCGAGTCAATGAGCAAATGTCCCTACCTGTATGAAGGAGAACTCGATGAGTCCAAGGAAGGACTTGATGAGTTTAAATGGAAAGTCCTGATTCTGTCATAAGGAGAAACTCGACGAGTTAGAGAGTAACTCAACGAGTCAGATAGCGAATTCGAGATTCTCTACATTATGGAACTCAACGAGTTGATGGACCAACTCAGCGAGTTGAGTTAACTAGAATGTTGACTTTAACCAGAAAGTTGACTTTGACTAGGGTGTTGACCTTTAAATTGACCATTGACCAGAGTTGGCCTCTAAAGGGTTTATGGGTATGAAAGAGTAATTGAAAATATTATTTTTGTGGCCTTAGACCTACTTCTACTGAAAGGTAACTCACCTCAATGTCGTGCAACTGAACTGTTCTCGGTACCGAAGGGGTAGATCGTACCCATGCATGCCTAGCAATATGTTCACATTATATTATTATGTGGTAGTGGTGGGGGTGAAATAGTCCTCGGTTACCGGTTGAAAGATACCGAAGGTGTGGTCAGCTCCTGGTTACCGGGTGAAAGATACCGAAGGGGAGGTCAGCTCCCGGCTATCGGTTGAAAGATACCGAATGGAAGTCCGGCTTCCGGTTATGCCAACCAGATACCGGTTGAAAAGACACTGAGGGATGGCATTATATGTTTATGGTATGTGGTATGATGGGGGAACTCAGTAAGCTTTGTGCTTACGGTTTATAGTTTTTGTTTTAAGTCGTTATTTTTCGAAGGGAAAGGAGCCAACACGGTAGCAGCCATAGGCGACGCTACGTTATGACCAAGGGTGTCCATGGACACCCCTAACTTTGAAGTTTTTTTGTATATAGTATGGTAAAATTCACATGGACACTGTTGCCAAAAAAATTATGACACCTGTGGAGTGGTCAACAAATAAAAAACAAGAACCTTTTCAACAATTCTAAATCTTTAATAAGTTCTATCGATGTATATTAGGAAGTTAACCAATAAAATTTCATCTATAAATATGATAAAATACAATTTTAATCTTTTAAAATTTTCAAAATATAATTTCTATCCGAGAAACAGAATAAAAGACAGATAGATCGAACAGACAAAAACCTAAAAAACGAAGTTTACTATAATTTTGGTTTCACCAAACCACATTGTCGCCGCCCTCTATAGTTCTCCGTTCATCTTACTTTGTTATTGCCACTCGCGCTACTCAAATCTCTATTCCTTAATTTCTACTCATCCTCATCAACAAAATTTCGCATATTCGTGAATTCTACCCATCTCCGTTGTCATCTTTCATTCTCCGGCTACCGGAGATCGGCAACCGCCTGCTTTCTCGACTCTTTGGTCTTCTAAACTCCCGTTTGTTCTTTGGGTGTCTCACAAGCCACAGGCTCACTCTTTTTTCTTTACAGGTTAGTAATCTTTCAGTTGGTAAATAAAAGAATAGATATAATCGTGTTCTACCCTCTCTCTTTTATATCTTGATATTAGTAAACTAAAAGCATATTTGAAAGTTAAGGTCTAGAAAGAAAAATTAAATCCCTATGCTATCACTAGCACATAGGTTTAACACTTATACCATTGCTTTTTAATATTGTAATTTTTTGTTTGTTATTAATAATAGGTTCACCATTATGATTTGTTTATTATTAATAATAAACTAGAGAGTGTTCCCCTGCTCCGCGGGGGACGGAGGTTGTTATCAGCTAACAAAGTTCTCATGATAGTGAATCGTCTGGTCAATTTCTTCTTGGGTGTTCATCAGAAAAGTCTAAGCTTTATTCCCATTTTGCCCCTGCCCTCCCTCCATGTCAGCACATATTTTGTGGTCGGTAGTGGTTCCTTGCTCTGCCGGAATCTATTTTTGTTTTCTACTTTGATACATGAAATGAAGTGGTAGGTGCAACACAAATACCTATAATCTGGAAATGAACAAAATTAAAAATCCCAAAGTCTGCTAATACTTACTTGGAAAAATAAAGGTTTTAGCTTATCTTCGGAACAATTGGGACCTAAATTTGAAATAAAGAAAGTCCAAAATGCTCCATCCGTTGTATTTTTTTCCTGGTCCTGTATTTACAGTCAAACAACACGTCGACGACGCAGAATGAAGCAACCACAACGTACCTCATCATTTTATCAATACACTCAGTTAACCTTTTATTATTATTATTATTATTATTATTATTATTATTATTACTATTATTATTATTACTATTATTATTATTATTATTATTATAGAAACCAGAAGGTGTAGCCATAGCAATTTCAATGTTGTGTGTAACATCCCAAATTTCAGAAGTTTGAGTTAAGGGATTAAAGTGTAAATTGAAGAAGGGACTCGACGAGTAGGTACACTTACTCGCCGATTCGGAGCGGGGTTTGAGTTGTGAATTAAGTGACCAACTCGCCGAGTCGAAAGCTAGACTCGATGAGTTGGTGCTGGATTGAAAAAACCTTAATCTCGAGGGTTGCACCCTATTTAAAGGACTTTATGTCCTTCTTTCAGCCTCCTTATTTCCCTTGAGAATTAGAAAACCCTAAGCTCGTGTGTGTGTGAGGTCTTTGGAGGGAGATTGAAGCTTTGGAAGCTGTTTCTAGTGGAAGAAACTTGAAGATCAAGAGGGCTTGCATCAAGAGAGTGGTGTAGATCCAAAATCTACTTCAGTTTGGGCACATCTTGGAGGTAATAAGCTGTTATTTTCCATCTTTTGCATCTAGATCTATTCATGAATGAGATTTGGGGCCATTTTGGTATGTTTGAGATCTATTTCGGGTTTGGATTTAGATATGAGGTTGCTACTCCAGATCTAGACTTGTTTTGGTCTAGAATGTCATAAAGCATCAGTCAAAGAGTTGTTGGTAAAGCCCCTTTGTCTTAAGCCCTAGCCCTAGAGAGATTTGGAACTTTAACTCCTTGGTTTCATGTAAAGTTTGCAACTTTACGTGGGGGTTATGACCTAGAAGAGAGGATCTACAGTTTGGAGCCCCTGCATGGCTCAAAAAGCCTCTGTATGGATGAAGGACTGAAGAGACTCGGCGAGTTCCTTGGGTGGACTCGGTGAGTCATATGAAGATGGGCATGGACTCGACGAGTTAGAAGAACAACTCGGCGAGTCTGATGAAGATTGTCTTGGAATCAGCGAGTCTGTTCTTGGATTCGGCGAGTCAGGTCATAGACCCCCCAACCTCTCTTGGTTAAGCTTCGGATCTGTGAGTTGGTTGGCGACTCAGTGAGTTGGTCAAGACGGAATTCAGAGATTGTTCAACTCGACGAGTCCTGGGGTGACTCGGCGAGTTGAGTCATGTTATGGGAGTTTTCTGAGTATAAGAACTCGACGAGTTGACGGGTTGACTCGGCGAGTAGAGTCAATCAGGAAGGTTGACTTTGACCGGGACTTTGACCAAAGTCGACTTAGTTGTCCCCGGGAGGACAGTTTAGTCTAAGTGTTGTTATTGGTATTGGTTGCTCAGGGAGCTAGAGGAGCAGCATTTCGGAGAGTTGTCGGTTAGCATCCAGAGGGTTATCGGGCGAGTTCAGCAGTTCAGGTAAGTTTACTTCCAGTAGGAATGGTTCTACGGCCACAATGCCGACCCGTCTAGTTAGCAGTAGTTTCCGGGCTTCGGTCCGATGCAGTAGTTTAGTGTGCTTGATGTCTTTGTGATTCAAGTATGTTTTTGTGTTATGTGTTCCAGACTTCGGTCCGACGCAATATGCAGTATATGTATTTGTGCTAGTAGTTATGATTATGCTATGCTATGTTTAGCCAGTTAGTCCGGGCTTCGGTCTGATGCAGGGGGCAAGGCCTAAGTTAGTATGGGCTTCGGTCCGATGCAGGGGGCAAGTCCCCAGTTAGTCTGGACTCCAGTCTAATGCAGTTAGCCGGACTTCGGTCCGATGCATGGGGGCAAGGCCCAGATAGTTCGGGCTTCGGTCCGATGCAGGGGGCAAGGCCCCAGTTAGTCCGGACTTTGGTCCGATGCAGTGGGCAAGGCCCAGTATGTGCTTTATATATTATTGTATGGTATATGGTAGTTTGGGGGAGCTCACTAAGCTTCGTGCTTACAGTTTTCAGTTTTGGTTTCAGGTACTTCTGGTAGCGGAGGGAAGAGCTCGGGATGATCGTATGGCACGCAACATATTTAGTCAGCCTGGGATGTTTCACTCTGATAATAAGATTATGTTTTGAATTAATACTCTGATTTTATGTTAAGAATTATGTTAGGGTTTGAAAATCATGGTTTAAGTGATGTTATTCAAACAAAAATTTTTGTCATGATTTTTGGGTCGTTACATTGTGAGATCCTTTAACAAATAAATAAACCACTTCACAAATTAATCCAATGCTAAAAACATGTGAAATGAGAAAATATACAGATCTTTTAGAGTGATTTCATAATTTTCCAAGTTGAAGGTACTGTTCACTAATGGATGTTAAGTTTTAATAAACAACATTATTGGTAGTTCGAATGCAAATTTGACGTATTCTCGAGCAACAAAAGAGAGTGAAATAGAACCTCATTCTCTTGTGATACAAAGCAATGACAGTGTTGAAAGCCTCAATGAACACCTTCCCCTCAACACTCTAATCAAGTAAGTCAATGTGGTGTTGCTGTAAACGATAACAAATATAAATTATATAACTAAATATAATATACTTGTCTCATAATTACATTGCTCTCCTCACACATAAAATAAGACAAGTATTATTTTTTTCTTTTTAGATAGAAATTATTGATACTAAGCTAATTTCAAGATTGGCTAATTGTATGTCCCTTGCAAGAATTTTTAAGAAACTACCATATTTTTCATCCGATTTTTATTTCTTCAGAGCATAAATCAACATAAAAAAGGCATCCAATATTTATTTCATCAAAATTTTTACCAACATGTAAGCGCAAATCTAATGTTTACCAACATAGATACATCAAAATTTTACAAACACAAATCTGCCTGCATTGGTATGAAGAATTACAAACATAGAGAAGTATCGACATCATACATCTGATTTCATGCTTAATTCACACATAAATGCATTTAAATTTCCGAAAAAAAACTAAGAATTTACCACAGTTAAGAGAAACCAAGAAAAATTACCACATATTAGAAAAAAATCATCAGACATCCCCTTCATCAGATTTATGATTTTACCAGGAGATGTTCAAGTACCTGAATGGTCGGTGCTGGAGCAGTAGAGGCAGAGGTCGACAACTCTGCTTTTATGGGGGCAACGCTAGAGGTGTTGACAACAGATAAATAAAAGGAATACGGTGAGAGAGAGAGAGAGAAAGAGAGAGAGAGAGAGAGTAAAAGAGAGAACTCAAACCTTTATTTAACCATACATGTGTAAACTGGTACAGGGAACCTTCCTTCACTTCAACCTGAAGGGCAAAATGGTCATTTTTAATTAGCCAAGCAATAAAATAAAAATCATCCCATGTTTAAAATACAGTTTGCTTCAATGGAATACTTTCAACTATGTTTTATTACATATCAACATAATAAAACCCAAATAAGATTATAATTTTAACATAAATTATGTAGTTGTTTTTAGAAAAAGAAACTGTATAGAGATAAAACTTATCATTTAGGTAACTTGTAATTTTTCAAGTTCGGATTTTCACGTATCTCAATCTGTTCTTCCCACCTATTGTAATCTGATACCAAGATGTAACAAACAAACTGTTAAGGTTGGAAAAAGATTTCATTTTTATATAGTGCAACACTACTTCAGTATTATTTAAAGTAAGGTATTGAATTGTACAGGATTAGCATGTATAGTTGTTAGATCATCATGAACCATGTCCTCAACAGACCTCTTAGAAGTACCGTAGTATCTACTATACCTCCTGCAAAACATATAACCAATTTTATATGATTAAAACTTAGAAATAAAAATATGGTAGTGAAAAGCTTGAAACTTTGTAATTGATTTCAAAATTCATGCTCATGTCAAATTTCAGTAGTTATTTTAGGAATGGTATTGGGAGCATTGAGAACTAATTACTGTGATCAACAAAGCTCTTACCTACCCCACCCCACCCCTCACCTTATCTTACCTACCCCACCATTTTTCCATATTAAATAATAGTCTTTTTAGGCAAGACAGAGACCAAGCATGTAACAAAAATAAACTGTAGGGACCAAGTGCTTAACAAAAAAAATAATAGGGACCAAGCATGCAAATTACCCCAAACCATAAGGACCATTCATGTATTTTACTCAAATAAAAATGATAACAGTTTGGAAAAAACCTAACCCTGAATAAGATTAAGCATTTTGCGAGTCTGGGAAAAGATAAGAACTTTATGACCTTCTGGAATCAGTTTTCCTGTAATGGATGACTAAATAAAAAGTTTAGGTTGATTTTCTCATATCTTTTAAAAATTATTTATCCAAATAGTATTAATATATAACAAAAAAAAAAGAATAAGGGTCTAAGGGTATGTATGTAATATGTAATATTCTAACCAGTAAAGACATAAGAAAGAAGATCTTGCAAGAAAGCTTGTCATGAGTTTCCATAATGTCATATTTCTCTACAGTATCTGCTATATGCATTGCTAATTTTTCTGTAATTCCTTGATCTTCCTCATCTAGCCCTGTTTCCATTCCTTGTAGAAGATCTTCAGCAACTATTTTTGTTAATAGAACTGGATGATAGCTTATCTTTTTCAATATCTATTAAATGTAAATCATAAACATTAACTTTCACTAAAGGAAAAGTCTACCAAGAACTGAGACTGATGTTAATAGAACAAAAAAATTATATAGTTGATCTCTCTTACATGTAAAAGACAGAAATACCCTTCTCATAAAGGACTACAATACCGTGAGAGCAGCTAAAGGTGTTCATCAATGGCTAAAAGAACAATCTCACTGTTCAAAAAGGCTTTGTATAGTTGTCTCTGTAAATTAAAAAAGATAAAAAGAATGTAAGTTGACTTTTTATAAAATAAAGAATATAAAAACAGTTAATGTAAGTACCTGACATTTGGATAATCTTAACCAAACAATAATCTCATCTTTTTTAGAAAGCTTGGCAGTGTTTGTAGTATCATTAGCACGAAAAACTTCACTTTTCAAACGCCTGAGAAAATAGGGTTGAATGCGATTTCTTAAATCCTTTTTGTAAGTTTGGATAAATGTTAGTTTTTTTTATAGTTTTAATCATATCAAAAGGTTATTATCTTAATATTTATGAACTATTTTGTCGAGGGAAAAACACTGAGAATGAAATGGTGACGGAGGTGGATGACTGAATGGAGAAGGAGACGCTGATGGAAAGTATGGTGTAGGAGCCCTATAAGCATTCCATTGCAGAATCAAAGGCAACGGAGAAGGATGTGCATAGTGTGTATGGCCAATAGAGTGACAATTAAGACGATTAGGCAGGCGACAGTCCGATTGGGTGGGTGGTTGTCTAAATCTTTCAAATCCCAAATTAAAAAGGAAAATTATTTTGGTTCCAAGACTGCCATACCTGCATCGCGTTCTACGACTTTTGTTCCAAGACTTCCATACCTGCATCGTGTTCTTCCACTATGAGAGGAAAATGGGACGAAATCGACTACGATCCACTTTCGACCTGGTGGAGAGAATAGTGGTAAGAAGAGCCATGTGAAAAGCAGACACACAAAAAAAACTTTTGATTCATCTTTCTATGAAGCGAAAAACATGGTGAGAGTCCTTTTCTTCTTAGCCTTGACGATAGAAGCATTTTTAGGGTCCGTAACTGTAAATCGAGACCTAATCCCCAAATATGGAACAAAGATGGGTGGTGGAGGTCAGAAGCCGATGAGCGGCGGTTTGAGTTTGTGTTCGAAGCTGAATCGTTAATCAACAGAGACAAGCAGCAAATGTTGAATATAGTGGTAGGAGGACCAAAAACGCAACGAAAATAGAAGATAGAGGAGAAATATGGACATGCAATTGAAGAACATAGTAGTAGAAGGAGCCGGAGCAAGGAGGTGATAGAAGAGGACACAGTCACAGAGGGTTGAGGAAGAATAAGACGAGGCGGTGGGTTTCTGGGACAGTGCAATAGTGGAATGTAGAAGGATCCGGATGAAGCGGTGACCATGGTTGAGGAATTAAACCCATGAACAGTACCTTGGTTGGGTATATAACAAACACATAAAGTGACAAATACAGCAAAGTAGAGGGACCTTCAATGACAGAAGCAAGCAACATAAGTTGGAGGACCAAAATAGACCAACAACGTGCAACTTTACTGTTACTATTCTTCAGAACTTTAATATATATATATATATATATATATATATATATATATATATATAAAATAGGTTCACCATTATAAATAAATAACTTTGATTTGTTTATTAATTAAATGTATTATCATATGTTAAATTCCCTGTTTTATTGTTTTACTAGCTAAGTATATTTTTATAGTTTGTGTATGGTATTTGATTTTAATTTCGTAAATTTGATATATTAACATTGATTGTTGATTAAGAGGTCGTAAAGGTTATTTTTCATTTCAAGTTTAAGGTTAAAGTTTATTAAAATGAAAGGCAAAATAATTGTAAGATATTTACTAGTATTTTCTACATTACATTTGATTTTTGATATATAAGTTAATATTATATTTATGTCCGATGATATTATTGACTATCCTCTCCGAAATAAAACAAATTTTACATGTTTAATTTTTCATTATATTTAAATTGGACACCTGAACGTTTTAATCCTAGATTCGCCATTGGTAGCAGCGCATCACACCACTATTTTCCGCACTTGATGTTCTTGGGATTGTACTCTGACATTGTTACTACACTATGACATGTTTTGAGACATATGATCTTTGGCTTTGATGAAATGATTTAACTTGATGATGTTTTCTTAAAATTGTTTTATGAGTTGTATTATAAAAAATGAAAATTTTGGTCGTGATTTTTGGGATGTTTCAATGGTTTTGAGCAAAAGAAAACATTAAAATATTATAGAACATATTATCCTGTTTCCGAAACATAAATAACGTTTATGACGGAGTTCGTATGCAAAAGATACGATAATTTGAAGAAACCAAACCGGTATAATACTGATTTTACCTGTTTTAAGTAAACTATTTCACACTGTTGAGGTACTTACATATTGGTGACAAAAATTCTGAGATCGTTCTTGGAATCAGACTATAGTCGATTATTTAATTTCATACTCGAAGTATTTTTAGTAAAAATATTTAAAAAGTCGCGAAAACGGACACCGTGAGCCTTTTAGACACAAAACTTCGAACGCGATTTCCTGAATTTCCGTAACCCCAAAACTTAATCCGTTTGAGTTTTTGAAATCCTTGAATTAAATCCAATCCATCGGTATATTTGAAAATTTTTCTTAACACCCGGATCCCGATACACTCGACTATGTGTACTTTTGAGCCATTAATGAGGATGTAACCCTTGGGTGGGACCCATTAGATTTGAAAGAATAAATCATCAGCCCTTCCCTGATTTCCCACGTGCCTTCTCCCTTCCATCTTTTTCTTTGCTTACACTCCATCCCAAAGGTACATGAATAGTACCTGATTTGATTTGGAGAGTATGGACTCCTTGGCCAGGGGGAGTGCTTCATCCTACTATAAATAGAAGCTCACATCCTCCTTCAATCCTCACCATCTCAAGTCTTTCTTCTTTTCTTTCTAATCTCTTAGTCCTCTTGCAAATCTCTCTTAAATCTCTCCCAAATCTCTCTTAGTAACACACACCACCTTAAACCACCCTATACAACCCTTATAACCTCTCCCTTAAACATCCATATCACTCCAAGCCTTCCTTTTGTTGAATCAACTCGAAACAGGAGAGAAAAATCGAAAATAACACTTCAATTTAGGGATCCTACCTATTTTGGAATTTCCTTCTTCAACTTCAAAATCTGTCACCTTCGGATCCTCTTCTACTTCGGAACTAATCAGCTTCGGATCTCCAGCCACTTCGGAATTCGACAAACTTCAGATTCTACCCACTTCCAACCCTTTTCCAATTTCGAATCCCTTCGACTTCAGATCTTCTACCAGATTCGGATCCTTCTGATTTCGGATCTGACCACTTCGGAATTTCTTCAATTTTGGACTTCAACCCACTTCAGAACCTTCATCACCTCGGAATTTCGACAAGCCTCAGAACTTCTCCACCTCGGAATTTCTGCCACTTTGGATGTCTTCCATCATCATAAAAGGTTCTATTTGGATTTCCTTTCATCAAAATTAACCTAATCTCAAAAGATCAAATTCACAACAACACCTCTCGGTTCTTACATCTAACATTCAAAAACAACTCGCTAAACACATATCGAGGTAAGTGTTACAGCCCCTCTTTTATATTTATTCGTTTTGGGGGAGAATACATGTGCTAAATAGTATTTATGATACAAAATACATAAGTCTCATATGACATGCATGCTACAAGCCTAAAGTATTTCAAAATTTCAAAGATTACTATACATGAATACTTTTATGCATAAGTCTTTGCACACATACATTTTTCTATAAAAGCGAGTAATTTATACTTTTATAAATACGTCGACCATACTCAGATTTTATGAATGTTATACTACGAAGTTCATTATACCTGGTACTTAATTACAATTAAGTTAGGGCTGAGAGATTTTTCACAAACTTTTAGTTAATGGCTTTTAGTGAGATGATACTTTATTCATTAGCTGAGTCTAACCACTTAGCCTACCCCATACTATTATAATCGTTAATCTTCGGAGCAAGGTACATATGTATAGATCTATATGAGGTCGACATCCCCACCTGCATTTGCTAGCTACAACCTTCGACTGATCAATCATAGCAGGTGATATATGTCTACTATCATTACTACAATGTCCAATGAAGCGTTGTAGGGAGGGATACTTTTCGTCCATAGCTTGATTATAAGACTCACTATAAGCATTAAGACTAATCTCTCTCTCTCTCTCTCTCTCTCTCACACACACACACACACACAAGAACCACAGGTTTGGTCGCTTTCAAAAATATTTTAAAGTATGGAAAGTACTTATAAAAAGGATACATTTTGACTTTCAAGGAATTATTACAAGTACATATCAAAGCATGGATTTACATATAAAAAATTGTTTTTGGGCTTATAAAGACCCCTTGCAAATACTTTTTTTTTTACTATTGTTATGCAAGGAAAATACTTTTGGACTTTATAAAAGTATCATTACTACGGCTAGTAGAAAACCTGTGACTCTCACCAACCTTGTGTTGACTTTCAAAATACATGTATTCTTAGGGAATTAGTGAAATTTCGCGCACACTCAGACATTGGAAAACATGGCTTGCAAGTACTTAAATTTTCTACTTTTGTACTATTATGCCTAACTGTTAAGGAAAACTCATGCTCATATTATTATGATTATTATTATCTGTAAGAACCTTGTATGAAAACATAAATTTGTAATTCAAATATTGTTTTGTTTATTGTTGTACTTGTGTTGTATATTTAATTTATCTGTGATCCATGAACTTAGTCACACAACCCCGCGTGTTCCGCCGCCTCGTTCGGGGTGTGACAGATTGGTATTAGAGCTAAATTGGCTATAGAGAACTCGTATCCTTGAAATAGGACTACAACTATAGCAAATAGCTTCTAATAAGAGTATTATTAATAATAAAAACTACTTCTAGAATACTTACGGTACGAAGAATCTGGTTTGAAGGGCCGCACATGGTTGTTGGATTTCAGAATAGCTTAAATGCTAAAATGGTCATGCTCTCTTGTGTTTCATGTCTGGACCCTGTCTGTTCTTGGTAGTTGGGAAGTACATAACAAAGAATAATAATACTACAAACCCCACTAACCATAATATATACGAGTTTATATATACTCTGACCCACGATGAGAACACTTAATAAAAATTTTAAACATCCCTTCAACTAAAAATATCAACTCAACCCTTTAGGTTTGATGCCTCTATTAAAGGTTAGTATAGTACATAATCCATACCATAAATAAACCTGAAACATGCGCCTATGTTATTTATGGTCGGGCTGGTGCACAATCAACCTTGAGCAAGGAGTTTGACAGACTACAACGATTGAGAGTTTTAGAGATTGAAGAAGGTTCTCAAGATTCGTTGCAAAAACCTAGTACCTTATAAACCTTATATCAAACCCAAAACAACATATAGATTCTAAATCATAAAAATACTTAAAAATCTGGGATAACGTTCAGATTTTCCTAGTTCGCCTAAATCCGAAGAACGGATAGCGCTGCCACCTTCGTAGCAGAAAAACCCATAAGTCCCCAGTTAATCATTCAATTATCTCCAAACTTCTCTCTTCCAAACATGACAAATATTTCAATTCTCTCTATTATTTGAAATCATAAGGATTTCAATTAATGAATCACACTTCCCTTATCGTTTGGAAATCGGCAGGATATCAGGAATCAATGTCACTCTATAATTTTGAAACCATGGGATTCTATATAACACCCCCTCTCGCACGTATCACAATATTTTCCGCTTTGGGCTCCTAACGCGAAAACTTTCCAGGGGGTCGCCCATCCCTGGATTGCTCTCGCTCGAGCACGCTTAACTGTAGAGTTCTTATGAGATCTGCTGCCCTCACGGCTTTAAAACACGTTGTGTCAAGGAAGGTATCCACACCCCTTATAAGGAAATGCTTCGTTCTCCTTCCAAGCCGATGTAGGATCAGGTGCAACCCACCTTCACCACCCATTATAGGGTTCGACGTCCCCGTCAAACACATCGACTCGTGCCCCAACTCTGATACCATTTGTAACATCCCCATTTGTAACGTCCAGGATTTGCAGGTATTAATATTATTTATTTTATTGAATAATGGGCTGTTTTGGTTTGGGCCAGGATAATTGGGCTCTATTGGGTTGAGATAGGCATTACGCGGGGTGTACCGTGCCAGGTACGCGCAACGTGCTCATGTGAATTGGGCGGGGAGGCTATACACGTACGCCCAACGTACGTGTGTAGAGTTGAAACCCTAACTTTTAGGGTTTGATCCCTATTTAAAGGACCTTATGCCTTTGGTCCAACCTCCCTCTCACCCTTATACATCCTCCACGAAAACCCTAACCCATATTGGTGTATTCTTGTGATTTGGAAGTCACTTGAGAGCATTTTAGTGTTGTTTTGGTGTTTAGAATAGAAAGGAGTTTAAAGAAGGAGCAAGGATTCAAAGGGAGCTTGTAGATCCAGAAGATTGCCACCATTTTTGAGTCATTTGAGCCAGGATTCATCGAAGCAGCTGATAGAGATTACTTCCCATGAGATTTGACACTCAGCTTTACGTGGTGAGTTACCTTCTAGTAGAAGTGGGCTAAGGCCATAATGCCAACCCACTAGTAGAAGCTTGTAGTTAGATGATTGTATGTGTGATAATTATCTGGTATGCCATTATCTGTTATGTTCTATGTGCAAGTATGTTATGATTCTATGTAGTAGTGGTAGGGGAGAAATAGTCCCTAATATCCGGTTGAAATAGACCGAAGGGGAGGCCAGCAACCAGATATGGTAGGTAGTTATCCGGTTAAAATAGACCGAAGGGGAGGCCATCACCCAAATATGCTAGGCAGTTATCTAGTTGAGATAGACCGAAGGGGAGGCCGGTACCCAGATATGCTTGACTTGATATGTTATTGTATGGTATGTGGTATGATGGGGTAACTCACTAAGCTTTGTGCTTACGGTTTTTAGTTTTGGTTTCAGGTACCTCTTCGTCGAAAGGGGAGGAGCTGGCATGGTAGCAACGCATCACACACACATATGATTCCGCATTTTGAGATCCATAGGATTGTACCCTGACATTATTATTATTCTACGATATGTTTAGGATATTTTACTTATGAGATTATGGGTTGATATGATATTGATGACATTCTTTAGTATACTATTTCATAAGTTAGTTAATTAAAAATGAAAATATTGATCGTGATTTTTGGGGTGTTACAAGTTGGTATCAGAGCCTTGGCTTGAGGGATTCGGGCACACTCTCGGGTGTGTCTGAAATCAAACTAAGGACTTGGTATGAAAATTTTCAAAAGTAAAATCATTTTTGTAAAAGGATTTTAAAAAGAAATTGAAAAGAGAAAAGAACTTGAAAAGAACAAGGTGTGTGATGCGTGCGACCGACCGAGCTTAAGTAAGTTTTCCCCAAGATACCCATACATTTTATGTTATGATATGATATGATTATGAGAACTGCATGCTAACGTGCCTGCTTTATGTGCTTATTGAATTTCATGCTAGAACTGATTAGAAAGTGATATGATGGCTTGAATAATAGATATGCTTGGTTTGGGTCCTCAAAGCTCGAATGTTTCTTGTTTCGTGCTTTTTATGACTTCTAGTTATCTTTAATTAACAAGTAGAAAAATACGCTAAGTTACATATTATGAGGACTAAACAATTTCAGTAGGTTAGGTCTGGCCCTATTTCGCAGCTCTTGTTTGAGTCCAACCATTGTAGGGCAGGACCACTCATTCGAAGAATTATCTGGTCTTAGTAATATGTAATGGTATCCGCGAGCTAGTTAGAGAGAGATGACATGGACTTCTTATGCAACTGATGGCGGAGAGTGGGTTGGAGAGGGATACCTTAGGGTAAGCCTAGGATAAGATTAGTGCAGCGAGCAGTAACAGTAGAAGGGACTTGGTGAAGTCAAGGCAATCCTTGAGGAAAGTACGGATAGATGTGGAAGGTAGTATGGGCCCGTACTACTGAAAGTAGAGGATCCGTACTCGCGTCAAGGAGGGCCGAGATAGAACCAGGGAACTTGTAGTATGTGAGATCTTCCGAGGTTATTTATGACCCTGATGATTATGTGTTTTGTTTCAGAATGGTGATGATTATGCGTCACAGAGGGGGAGGTTTAGGAACAAGATCAGGTTCAGGATCAAGTTCGGGATTAGGTGTTGAGCTAGTCGATAAGGTACTGCGTGATTTCATTGCTTCCAAGATCATGAGAGGCATCCTTAAGGCGACCCCGGTGATTTTTGGGTCGATCAAGGAGGGGATCATCGAACTGATGGAGGATTGCCTCAGAGCATCCTAGATTGACATGACATCCAGCCAGTCAGGGCGCGCACATTGTCCTTTAAGGACTTCAGGGGATGTGGTGTGCCAGACTTCCACGGGGTGAAAGACCCCATAGTTTCCAGAAGATGGATTGCAGACATGGAGTCTGCTCGATTGATTAGCTTCTGCCTTGAGGGGTCGAAGGTCCGGTATGCTGCAGGATGTTTGAGGGACAAGGCTAAAGATTGGTGGGATTCAGTTGGTGATTCTTTGGGAGCCTCCGCCATTGAGGCTATGACCTGGTCTGACTTTGTGACCAGGTTTAGGGCTGAGTATGCACCGACTGTAGAGCTTCAGCAGTTGGCCCGAGAGTTCTTGGATATGAGGCAGACTACTGATTCGGTGACGAAGATTACCGCCAAGTTCAGGGACAGGGCCTTACTGGTGCCTCAGTATGCAGGGGACGAGGAGATTCGGAAGACCCGCTATCATGACATGTTGAGAGCTGACATTCGGAAACATGTCAGCTACTCGGCATACCTGACATTGGATGATATAATTGCGAGGGAGACGGAGAAGGAGATCGACATTGAGCATCTCTGTCACACCCCTAAACCGGAACGACGGAAACGTTCGGGGGCGGATGACTTCATGTGGTAACGTAACAAATGAATACATAGTAAAGAAAGCAATACAACCATCATATAGATAATTGAAAGTTTGCATTGTTAAAAGGTACATGTTCAAAACCAATTACAATATGATGCCAAAATATGAATTTAAACTGGCGCCGCAGCGTTCCTTCTTCAAAAGCTGTTTGTTACCTGTAATTACTGAATCCCTGGGACATACAAGTAGTTTTGAAAGAGTAGGTCAACATTTAAGCTGGTGATTTTCATAAGTATTAAATGAAAACGTTTGTATGAAATGAAAGGTTTTGTTTTTGTTTGTTTGATCCTAGAAAATCCCATATTTTCTACTAGCATAAATGTAGCCTTCTATCAAGGCCTATGTTTGTTTCTAGGAAATTTATGTACGTATAAAATTTGCAATACGTCTGAAAAACCCCGTAAATCAATGTTATTTTAATACTCCATGTGAGTTTTATAACTATGCTATTGACTAGAAATGCCTATACACAACGTTCTTCAGGAGTTGGAATGTTCTGACGTTTGTCACCCCAAATGGTGTACTGTAGCTAACAGTCAGGGCGTGGGTTGTCAATCCCGTATAGATCTATACACAAACACCATGCTCCCCCTCCAAGGGATTCTGGTATATAATATAGGACTTGAAATGTGTACTCGAATGTACGTGAAGTTAATGTCTCACAAAACTTAGTATAAAACAGATTTACGTGTGAAAATGTTCGTTTGTTCTTGTATGTGAAAGTAAACTTCTTGAAATAGTGTTTCTAGTATGTAAAAGTTCGTGATGTTCTCGTAAAACTATACCTATTATAGTTTTCTAAAAGTGTGTCTCGTTTGTATAGTAAACCCTAGTGAAATGCTCACTTGTTATGGAAAGTATAATTTTTGTAGTGCCTAAGATGGTCACATATACATACAGTAAAATTAGGGTGTTTGATTTATACATATATAACAACACTTTTCATTTCCAAAGATATGATGTTATCGTGATAAATTTTGCATACGAAAGTTCCCCTATAATAGTTATAAATCACATATGATTCCGTTGATAAAAAAGTGTATAATGAAACTTTATATAACACACGATAATAATCGTGTGTTTTACTTGTGTTTTCCCCCTTAAAAGCGTATAAAAGCATTTATAAAACATTTAAAAGTGTGGATTATAAGGGTATGAACTCACTTGAAAGATCGGAAAAGGCGAGATGAAAACCGAGCATAATTTCGACTCGAGAAAGTGGATTTTCTCGGGATTCTCGGGAATCTCGGGAGCACAAACGACCTTCGGGACTTGAGCAAGGAAACCGGGGCTTCGGGATAGTACGTGCATGGAAAACGAGGCAAAAACGCAAGAAAGATGAGAGGAATTGGCCCTTTTCTTCGGAACTCTCGAATCCCTTTTATAGGGGGTGGGAACCGCCTCGGTACGCTGGGCGTACGCATGCGTCATGCGTGATCGCTTCCTCAACTGCCTCGGACCTTCGGATGGGATAGGGCATAGCCTCGCATAGGGGAGACGTGGACGATCCGAGGCCTAGGCCTCGAGTACGCTGGGCGTAACTCGGATCGGCCTGGTGACTCCTCCTTCGGATAATACCAAGATTAAATAATAAAATTTATATTTTATTTATTTAATAAACTTCAAAAATTCATATCTTCTTCATACGAACTCCGTTTTCGACGTTCTTTATATCCACGCGTAGGTGAGCCTACGCTCTACAACTTTCGTTTAGATTCCGTCGGCAAATTTTGAAATTATTTTTATTATTTATTTTTAAAAGGTCGCGGTAAGAAAATTTCGTTAGAAATTCATAACTTCATTATCTGACGTCTGTTTTTGCCAGACTTTTTACCGTTGCAAAACCATTGTCGAGACCTTAGATTCTCATTTAGGTCATTCCGGACAAAAGTCGCTCGATCTCCGTTTCGAGTTTTTAGTTGTCTGTTGCTAAGCCGAACTTGGAAAAATCATAACTTCTTTATACGAAGTCAGATTTGGGCGTTCTTTTTACGTACGATCACGGTTTAATGTCATCTAACATAGTAGGCAATTAATTTGAGATTTTTGGACATTTTATTTTCGAAGTTGATTTCATTATATCAGAAGTGGTTACAATACTTGACTTTTTAGGTCATTACATAGAGTTGAAATATCGTGTTGTCACAATCTCCGGAAGAGGGAGGCGAAGACTGAGCAGGTTACAGGGGTTTTGGGGAAGAAACCCAAGGTATTCGATGCTAGGTTGAAGGGATAGCAGGGTCGGGGCCGCTGTGGGAAATACGACAAGTCACATGAGGGGCCCTGCAAGGCAGGGGGATCGGGCTACTACAAATGCGGCAAGTATGGGCATTTTAGTAGGGATTGTACCTCCCTTACCCCCACTATTCAGACATAAGAGTTGTTGTGTTTCCACTGCAACCGGCGAGGCCATAAAATGGACAATTGCCTGAGATTGACAACTGCATCAACAACGCCAACTCCAGCGACCCTACGGATCACTGATGGCCGGCAGGGCAAGACAGAGGCTCCAGTGGTGAGGAGCCGAGCCTTCCAGCTGACTACCGAGGAGGCACGCGCCGCACCCGATGTGGTGACGGGTATGATTTCTTCTCGCTAACTCTTATTTTATGTCGCATATGATATTTATGTATATGTTTTATGTGCCGTTTAGGATCGTTCCTTGTGAACGGTATCCCAGTTTAGGTGTTCTTCGATTTGGGGGCTACCCGATCGTTTGTCTCTCTTGTCCTTAGCAAGAGGTTCTCTGAGTCTTCGGGCATGTTGAATTTCCCTCTAGAGATCGAGATTGCAGATGACCGATCAGTTTGAGCATTAGAGGTTTTCAGAGATTGTGTTTTGAGGCTGTTCGAGGAGCGCTACCTGGTAGACTTGGTTCCCATACCATTACGTAGGAACAAGGTCATCATTGGTATGGACTGGTTGAGCGCTAATGGGGCAGTGATCGATTGCGGGCAACCGTTGCTTCAGGTCAGTACCCCAAGTGGGGGAGAGCTGGTGATTCCGGGTGAGAGGCCATAGCATGGGCCAACTTTATGCTCAACATCGAAGGATAGGCGCTACCTTCAGTAGGGTTGTGCTGGATATGTCGCCTACATCATGGATGCCCGAGAGGAGGGTAAGGCGATCGTGAGTGATGTGCCAATGGTGTGAGAGTACTCGGATCTATTTCCAGAGGATTTGCCTGGGATACCTCCGGAAAGGCAGGTTGAGTTTAGGATCGACCTAGTCCCGGGTGCGGCTCCGATAGCCAAGGTCCCATATCGGTTGGCTCCTCCCGAGATGTAGGAGATGTTAGACAAGGGATTCATCAGACCAAGTAGTTCAGCCTGGGGAGCCCCGATCCTATTTGTGAAGAATAAGGACGGGTCGCATCAGATGTGTATAGACTACGGAGAGCTGAAAAAGGTAACGGTGAAGAACCGTTACCCACTCCCAAGGATTGATGATCTTTTCGACCAGCTTCAGGGGGCATCTTGGTTTTCCAAGATAAATTTGCGGTCAGGCTACCATCAGATGAGGGTTAGAGACGAGGATGTTCAAAAGATTGTTTTCAGACTCGCTACGACCACTACGAGTTCGTGGTGATGCCCTTTGGGGTCACCAATGATCCTTTCGCATTCATGGACCTCATGAACCGCGTATGCCGACCGATGTTGGATAGGTCTGTAATAGTTTTCATTGATGACATCTTGGTTTACTCCAATATGCAAGAGCAACATGAGGAGCACTTGCGGGAGGTGTTGGATACCCTGAGGAGGGAGAGCTTGTATGCCAAGTTCTCCAAGTGTGAATTCTGGTTGCGCGAGGTGTAGTTTCTTGGGAACTTTGTCAACCAGAACGGTATTTTGGTCGACCCGACCAAGGTGGAGGCCATGATGAGATGGGAAGTTCCGAAGTCTTCATTTGAGATTCAGAGTTTCTTGGAATTGGCGGGCTATTACCGAAGATTGTTAAGGACTTCTCCAAGATATCCCTCCCCTTGACCCGAATGACGAAGAAAACGTTGTATTTCGCTGGGGGCCTCAGCAATAGGTAGCGTTTGAGACTTTGAGGCAAAGATTATGCGAGGCGCCGATTCTAGCCCTGCCAGAGGGCGTGGAAGATTTTGTAGTATACTGCGATGCGTCTATTTCGGGTCTGGGCACAATATTGATGGAGAGAGGGAATTTTTGCCTACGCCTCGAGGCAGCTGATGCCTCACGAGGCGAACTACCCGACGCATGATTTAGAGTTGGGGGCGGTCGTCTTCGCCCTCAAGGTTTGGCGACATTACCTCTATGGGGTCCGTTATACCATTTACACGGATCAAAAGAGTCTGAGGTACCTCATGGATCAACCGAATCTGAACATGAGGCAACGTCGGTGGCTAGATGTTGTGAAGGATTATGACTGTGAGATCCTCTACCACTCGGGGAAGGCCAATATTGTGGCCGATGCTCTTAGCCGCAAGGCAGACCCTGTCAGAGACAATTGCTTACGGATGACAGTAGTGACTCCACTGTTGGAGCAGATCCGAGAGGCCCCACAGGAGGCTATGAAGGTGGAACATCGAAAGAGTGAGCGTATTGTGGGGCAGGTTTTCTCCTTTGACTATGATAACTGTGGGTTGTTGACACTACACCGTAAGGTGTGGGTACCGTATCATTGAGGTGTGCGTTAGGTACTGATGGAGTAGGCACAAAAATCCAGGTTTTCTATTCATCCCGGGGCAACGAAGATGTATAAAGATCTTTGTCCTGATTACTGGTGGCCCTGCATGAAGCGGGATGTAGCCTGGTACGTCGAGAGATGCCTGACCTGCAGGAAGGTCAAGGCAGAGCACTGGAGGCCTCATGACAAGACTGAACCATTATATATCCCTATGTGCAAATGGGAAGATATTACTATGGATTTCATCACAAAGCTTCCTAGGACCGCACAAGGAGTGGATTCGATTTGGGTCATCGTGGATCGGTTGACCAAGAGTGCTCACTTCATAACGATCTAGGAGAACATATCGGCCGAGAAGTTGGCCGATATCTACATCCGAGAGGTAGTAGCTCGATAAGACTATTCGTCATGATTTACTAAAGTTTAGTAAATATGGTTATACTTACAAGTTTAAGTATAATTCTGAAACATTAGAAAAGTTTCGATGTATGGCAGAATGAATGAGAAGAATCAAATTAGGCAGAAAGATAAAAGTTTCTCAAATATGGAAAGATAGGAAAGTAGTTTAGTATCATGTTTTGTGATCATCTTAATGATTAAGAAACCATATCACAATTGGTTTTCTAAGGACATCTTAGTGCATTCATATGGCTAAGGAGAGGAATCTTGAATTGTTGAAATGGTTAAATCAAGAAGATGAGTCATACTTCGTTCCAAAACAATTCTTAGAGTCATACTCGAAGATTGTAACTTGAGTGACATATCTTAAAGAAAGGTTTCTAACACTTGTCAAATTTAAGAGTAAAATGTGTCATACTCTTGGACATTTGAAATTGGTAAGTTGTGATATTTTGGATAAAACAAAGACCAACTAAGGCCAATTGTGTGAAGTGTTTGTCTTGATAAGAAACCGCATTATCTATTAAATATTTGTCTATCAAGGAATGGGTCTTGGCAAGAGAGTCTTATATGTCGAGATGACAGTGGGAGTCTAAAAGATCCTGAAAGAGTTTCAAGATCTAATCAATAATAAAACATGTAGTTTATTACTAGCACATGACTTGAGGTTTATAACCTATCGTGTTGACATATTCCTATTTCCGTGTCCATTCTAGTTAAATTTGGCTTTGCATATGAGTTCTGAGAGTTCTCAATTGGTTGCATAACAACTTGGAAGCAATGGTAGGCCCTTGTGCTGCCAGGTGGCAAGAAGTTAAGACTGCACAAGTTTAATCCATATGAGTTTGGATTTGTCACTAACATTGTCTTGTGATTATGGTTTTGACAAATTCACATGGATAGGAACACATACACCATAAAATCCGCGTGTCATAAGGTTTCTCTCCGATTCATAAAAATGATGGTGAGGAAATGCTTTCACCAAGTAGATTTTAGGTAGATAGCAAGTGTGATATTTGCATTTTCAAAATCGTTAGTGGAGTGTGTGTGGTTAACCGGCACACTAACATGGACTTGTGAGGAATGGCAAAGGTCTAAACAATTGAGACTATGATTATGACATCCTTTTTCATAGTTTTGAAATTGCTTAGACACACATGTGTGATATCTAAGGAAAGGTGTATGATTTTGATAAAGTTTTATCAAAACATCTCGTATTAGAAATTTGAACTTTGGTAAGAAAGTCAATAAAGTATTGATTTCTAGAATTCCAACTGATTTTTGAGTAAATGTCAAAGCTAGTGGGAGCATAAGTGTTATGCTAATAATCATCATGTTAGTGGGAGCATGATAATTATGATAAGTATTGCAAGATAGCAATGCTAATTATAGAAAACAAAAGGTTTCAATTGGGAAAAAGTTGTTTTGCTATAATTAAGGGAGAAGAAATTATACTTCATTTCAAATCTAAAAGCTTAGATTGTGAGATTTTAATCAAATTTAGTCAAGTATATATATGAATGTTATGTTGGAATGGTTCAACATAAGGAAATTCTATATATGGGAATATTATTTGCGTTCTAAAATTCGATTATGATTACGACATCCCTTTTCATAATCTGAATTATGAGAACATGGAAAATAGAAATAGAAATATTATAGCAAAAGACTGATCTAGTATCATGTCTTTATGTGAGACATCATGAATCATGTCCCATATGCTTCAGATATAGGATCGATTGCATGTGCTATAACATTCATCTGTTCTAAATTTTTCCAAATACCTAGAGCATTAAGAGGGAAAAGTACCAGAACTAGATATGACTAATTTGATTAAGCAATTATCGAGGGTAATCTAAGGTTTACCAAAGATTGGTTGCTCAAGGACAGTTGGAAGTATGTTGTAAATTTTTGGAGAGGACTATATTGACATATTCTAAAAAGAGGCAACTCTTGTTCAGAAGTGATAGTCAAAATGAGAATATGGAAATATTCCCACAGGTGGAAGTTATTTGTTAAATCTGTATAAGATTAGGAAACTTAATGCAAGAAGGATGTTCAAAGAAATTTATTTTAAATTTGAGACTTCGTTTCCATGAAATGATCTCCATTGGAATACTCTGTAATGACTGTTGACAAGTCTTTGTGACTTTGTACATAATCATTACAAGAGGATCAGTGCATATAAGTTTAAAATCTAACAAGATTTTGGTAAATGGCAGGAATTTGGAATTCTTATTTGCGGTAAGGATTTGGGACTGTGAAATGAGAATCATTGGAATTATGTTCAATCAATCTATTTTACAAAGTAAAGATCATAGACAAACTTAGTGTGCATACTTGGTGTATGGCATAACTAATGTTTGGACAAACATAGTGTGCATACTTAGTGTATGGCATGACTAGTGTTTAGAAAACATAGTGTACATGCTTGGAGCATGGGACAACTATTGTTTTAATTCAAGTATTAAGTTGATAAATTTGAAACAATATGCAATGAATAATGTGTAATCAATATGGTGATAAATAAAAGATGTTCTATTTATATTCATAAGTTCTGAGACCATATTGGATTCGATTATTCTTGTGTTTCACTTTGCATGTTTTGACTTCCAGAATAACTAAGCCATTCTTCCTGAATGACTAAGTTGTTCAAACCATCCACATTCAATAATATGTTGAAAGTAGGTATTAAGGCAAGACTGTCATGAAGCTGGTTTATAGATGTCCAAGGTAGTGGACATAACAAGAGTTGCTACAACATTCATGAGTGCTCATAAGTTCTGAGTATTGGATTAAACCCACGCTCATTTGACTCACTTCATGGATTTTATTATGATTGATCATGAGACGATAATATCTTATATTCTTCAAACCTAGAGATATGAGTTGTTGCCTATGAGTTGGTTATACATTGATTGTACAAAAACACATTGGTAACTCAATGTTATAGAACATGCCTTTGTGTATGATTCAACAAGTAGTAGGACAAGCATATGAGTCAAAGTTTATCCATTCCTTTTACCCTTGAAGGGATAAAAGTGATATCTGTGGGCCCCTCGATGATTTAGTGATGACACCCCGAAGTGCTTGGCTAAGCCTGGACTGATTTGATTTGTTCAATTAGTCGGTCGTCAAAAATCGGAAATCGGGAAACAACAAATGGACAGAGATAATGATTATAATCCATGTCTCATTCCATATGCTATCTAGAATGGAGGAATATATGATCCCTTATCTAATGGACAAGTCATTTGACTAGGTTAGAGTTCGGCAACGACTTTAAGAGCTACGATTGCTAGTCGGGAACTTGGAGTCATATGTAATAATAGTTTTAGACTTATCCAAGTGGGAGACTGTTGGATTAGATGTCTAAGCCCATAACTATTATTGGTATTTATTCGACCCGAGAGTAGCATGGTCCATTTGGGTTGCACTTCACTGGAACAATTTATATGGATAGTCTTTTGAGAATAGTATGTTTATGATTTATATTAATATATTATAAGTTCTAATATATTAATATGGAATCATATTATTTAATTAGTATTGATCAAAAATTAATTTAGAATTAATTTAGTGATAAAAAAGGAACTAATTAAATATGGACTCTTATATATATGCTGGGCCAAGTTCATTTAGGTTGGGCTAAGCTTGCATGGATAGTCCATGGAGTTTTTAACCCATGGATCCTATGGAAATGAAAGGTCATGGGTATTAGGGTTTACATGAATGTAACCCTAATCGTCCATACTATATAAAGAGGTCTTTGGCACATGAAATGTCACTAGTGTGTGAGGATACAGGAGTGGGCCAATTTCTTGTGTACTTACTATTCTCTCAAGGTTTCCAAGGTGTTTTTTGGTGATTTGTGATATCACTTGAGGCTTCCACACTATTGGGGATAAGCTCTTAAAGTTCAAGACTTCAAGCTTCATCAAAAGGTATGTCATCTAACTAGGCTTTTGTAGTATAGTTGCTTCATATTATGCTAGTTAGGATTAAACCTTGGAATATTGAATATTTGCATGTATAATAGAGAAAACATACATCCAAGGTTTATAGGGTTGCATGTACATCATAGGAGTGTTAGAATGCTCAAAAACCATCACCTTATGTACGCGTAACGTACTCCTCCTGATCCCAAAATTGTAATTTAGCCCTTAGACTTTTCATGGTTTCATGCTTCCATCCCCAAGGACTATAAATGGCAAATCTTGGGATGTTACAACTCCCCCCACTTAAACTAGGCTTCGTCCTCGAAGACTGTTGCAGCGAACAATTCAGGATAATGCTCCCGCATCTTGGACTCTGGTTCCCAAGTCTACCCGGATCCTTTCCGATGCTGCCACTGGTCTCCCTACATAGTTCAAGTGCTCTCCGACCTGAACATCACCCAATGATACAACTGCCTACTCATCCAATCTATGCCTTTTTGTAGCTGCCAGACATGAAAAGTGATGTGAATCCCACCCAACCTTTTCAAAAGGTCTAACCTACATGCCACTTTGCCCACCTGACAAAAATCCTGATGATCCAAAGAATCATAATCAAACCTTCCCTCTTCCTGAAGTGAACCCTTTTTGTGCTGACAGGATAATGCGTCCTTCAGCTCCCAAAATATCATATGTAATCAACCCAATAATAAACATGAGCCCTTTTTGTGCTGACAAGATAATGCGTCCTTCAGCTCGCAAAATATCATATGTAATCAACCCACTAATAAACATAAACACTCATGCCTGGCCTAATCAGCCTCGGGCTGGAATACCAGGCATGCCTACGACGGGTCCAGTCGTCCCTAGGATGGAATACCCTTTTAAACCACACATATTTGACCCAATCAACCCTCGGGTTGGAATACCTAACATATCAGGTCCAATCAATCATAGGGTCCGGTCATCCTCATAATGGAATACCCTAGATTGGAATACCTCTATATACATAACTCGGGCCTACACATAACTTGAGATCCGGGAATCTATCCTTGTGTCTCATCCAAAATCCTCTGATTCGTCACAACCAAGTACAACTCGCCCGATCCTCAAAGACACATCCATTCCGAACACGCTCCAACAATGGACATAACCATCACAATCTCTGTGCCCACAGCCTATGACTGGAATACCCTTACATGGTCCTCAACATAGGTCTGGGTTGCTTCTGAGCCCACAACATGAGTCTGGTATGCCCTCTCCGGCCCTCAGCTCATGACTAGAATGCTCCCGATGACCGATCGACACTACTATCATCACTTCAGTTGCCCAACACTCTGGTCCTGAAGATATCCACTTTCCTCCGCCGCTCGAAAGGCCTAATCGACGCTCCTCTCATCAACAAACAAACATCACAATACTAAAACTTCTACCACACATGAAACCCAAGTCATAAACCCACTTCAACTCTTCCTGCTACCATATGATGTTTCTCAGACGAAATCAAAACCTCCCTGGTCCCAACTTGTCTGCCCATTACCCGAAACACCGGACACCTCACCGATTGCTGAACCAAAAAACACACACAAATAGCAGTCCCACGCGTCTCCCGAAAAGAAAACCGATTGAACGAACTTGCTTCCACGCCCTGCCATCACACTTCTGTTAACATAATGAATGCTACATGATCTACTGCAGCCTCACCTCCTACTTGGTCTTCAGTAACCCATCTTCTCACTTCAGACATGCTATGGCTCTTTCACAGATGAAACCAAACCAAGACACATCATAATAAATCAAACCACCATCAACTAAACCCATCCATTATCCTTGAACCTAGCGATTGTGCCCTCAGCGTGTAAATATCTCAATCCATATTCTTGCTGGAACAAAGAATCATGCACTAAACGTGCGTGATACCCGACTTGAGATCTTACCCAAAACTGATTTGATACCCACTCATGACCTAACATTAATGAATCTCCACCTGTATCTCACACCACATCCTCCTGATTACCAACCCCTTGACTCAACAGTCTCTACCAGTTCCATCCTAAATTTCCATAATCACCCAAGCTCGCCTATGGACACCGAAGATTCTCAATCTCACAATAGAGAATGATTCCCTGATGACCCTGGCCAGCGTGCCCAAATCACGAGTGGATCCCCCTTCCATGCTTGAAACCATCTCATAAATAGTCTACTTCGAACCGACGAATATTACGATTCTATCACTCCCTAACACTACTTCCCTCCAATCACGCTTACCACCCAAGGCCTTTCCACACTACATTATCATATCTTCGCACCTCCCGAGCCGAATCCTATATCCCATCAGGAGTTCGGGTCATACATATGGATTCCCACTGCTCACTATGCATAATCAAGGCGATGCCAACCGACGATTGGGAGTTTTCTGAGCTCCCACTAACCCAACCTAGGCCTAAACAACCACTTGTTTCTCCCCCACTTGGACTTGATGATGCTCTTTCACCTCTTACGCCTTACGGATCTTCGATCCATTTCTATCAATATGCAAGTCCCGTCAAAATCCTGCGCTAAACAACATAAGTGGCCCATAGTTATCCAAACATAATGATCACTCGGCTCTGGAAATATTGAAAAACACTCTTGTATTCTTAATCAATTGGATGTTCCATTCACTTCCAAGGTGCCCCTTTCTCTAAAGAAATCCGAAGGCAAATGTAATTTAACACCATCTTACCACCGACCCATCGGATCGGACATACCCAAAGTCAAGCACCCAATCACAATGTCATCTGCTAACACAATCAATCCTGCTACGCTGGTAGCAACCTGTACTCCCGAAGCGATAACTCCATCGTACGGTTCCCCGCTTGTGCTGCACTGTATCCAGCCCTGCTGGCCTCTCAAAAACTGATTCGAAATCCTGGGTCTCTTCCTGCGACCTTCCCAGTATGCACCTAATCTGAACCTCTCTTCTCAAGGTACTCCAAATTGATCTTCCCCTCTCGGGCTCTAGAAATCATAACATTCATGGTCTCGCACCCAGACACACTCACCAACTCAAACGTCCATAGCTGAACCGCAGTAGCTGAAATAGCCCCTGCCCTAAATCGGGCTACAACTACTCCCAAGACATAGTCTCCAATCTCAAAAGTGCAATAGATCGTACCATCAATCCTGGTCTCCTAATACAAGAGATGCAAAGAAAATCGGATCTCACAAGATACTTATACCACATCGACCCACCCGCGCTCAATAGCGCCGACATACTGTCGCCGACCATGGTATCCAACCGTGCTACCTTCCCTGACCAGCCCTAAAGACCCCCTGATAATAAATTCTCCTGACACTTTTAGTGACCTAACAACTCATGAAGCTCTACGACACATAGACCAGACAAAACATGCAACTAACCCGAATTTACTGTTTATCCATACTAAAAAATATTCCAAGACAAAATAAATACTGATCGCAGACGATTTGACCATAATATTATTACAAAATGGGGCTTTCCAATTACATAATAGAGACTTATTGCGGCTTGACTTTGACCTCCTGAGGAACGATGACCGCTGGAATCTGAATTCCTTCCGTCCTCAACGCAGGACAGCTGGACCTGAAATGACATGGCTGGTGACAGTGAAAGCATATTTGATCCTTCTTGCAATCTCGTTGCACATGCCATCTCTCCCCGTACTTGTAGCACCTGAATTTGTGATAAGCAAATCCGTGGGTTCCCCCACACTTGCTACACACCTCCTGACCCTCCTGACCTCTAGTACCCAGGTCAGCAGCCTCCAACCCTTCGTCCTCTGCTGAAAATTCCCTCCTTCTCTTTCCTAGTTTTGACCTCACAACCGGCACTCCCCCAGTAGTCATCCCGGTAGCAACATCTCTCACAGATTGCAACGCTGTAATTTGTTCCTCGAACTTGATGATCACCCTGGCGGTGAACCGGTCCTTGACACCAAACAATTCTTCTTGCAAAATTTGAGAAACCTCCACAAAAATCATCTCCCGTATTTGATCAACGGACAATACCGGCCTATCCTGGCCACTCGCTCCCGATCCTGATCTGGATCCCGCCTCAAATTGATTCGTCGTCACCATACTGAACATATACCAAGAAGATATCAGATAATCCGCATAAACGACAGGGAACCTATTCCCAACCAAACCCTAGGGGTTGTGACTTCCTTGATACGCATATGGGTCCTGTGCTTTCAGTAGTATGGGCCCATACCATCTTCCACACCTACCCATATTTGTCTCAAGTATCACCACAACACCCTAACAATATTCATATACATGGCCAATGCTCAATCCTCGCTCCTAGAGGTGTAACAACCGAAAAATACAACCAATTTTAAATTTTCAAAAAAAATGTCTCGATTCCATTAAATCTTTACAAAAAGGTTTTCAATACAAAACATTTAACGTGTTCCCAAAATCACCATACTACGAAATCGTGAGGAGCGGTACGATCACGCCTTCGCCTTGCCACAGTCTCCTGAAGAACCTGAAAAACATGAAACCACAACTGTAAGCCCGAAAGCTTAGTGAGATATCCCCAAAATACCAACCATAAATACCATACACGCATAACATGCCATAACATATCCGATCACAGAACAGCCATGCACTTCGAGTCTACTGTGTGACTGGTCCACCGCACCGGCCTATAGTCCACCTGGTCCACCCTCTGAGTCTATCCACATACGTCGAGTCTACAGTGGGATTGGTCCGCCCGCTCCCGGGCCTTCAATCCACCTGGTCCACTCTCTGAGTCTACAGTATGACTGGTCCGCCCGCACCGGGCCTTCATTCTATCTGGTCCACTCTCCGAGCCTTCGGCACGTCTGGTTCGCCCTTTCGGGCCTACAGCCTTTCCGGACCGCTCGCTAGGCCTTCGGGACAACCGGTCCGCCCTGGGTATCTTGGCCTACAACACACAGTAGGACCCGCCTCAACCCAACTCCAGTCCAAACAACCATGTGCACATATACATACAATCATATAGCAATTCACAATCAACAAGCAGATCAAACCGATCACATAGCATATCATCATCCTAACCAGGATACCGACCTAACAGGTCACTAGCATAGCATCACCCTATCTCTCAGGATACCGATCTCAAACAGGTCTCTATATACCATCCTAGCTCTCAGGATGCAGACATAACATAACAACAACTACTCGGATCTCAACCGATAAGGGCCGGCCTTGGTGCCTTAGACCCTGTTGATATAGTGAGGATAACTCACCTCGAAACTGCCGACTGAACAGATAACCCAAACTGCTCCGATCACTGATACGATCTCCACCACTGGACAACCGCCAATGCACTGAACTCAAAACAACAATCAACAATTACCAAAATACCCCTGGAAACCACTGGTCAACCCTTGGTCAAAACAAGGTCAAAGTCAACCCCTGACTGACTCTACTCGCCGAGTCAACCCGATGACTCGCCGAGTCCCCATACTCAGAACTTCCTTCCACCGCGACCTAACTCGCCGAGTCACCCCGAGACTCGTCGAGTTCAACAACTCTGAGTCCACTCGCACACAACTCACCGAGTCATCCCTTGACTCACCGATTCTCGACTCGACCAGAAAATATTGGGACTCTTCGACAAGACTCGCCGAGCCCAAGAACAGACTCGCCGAGTCTAAGGCTATCTTCAACCTACTCGCCGAGTTGTTCATACAACTCGCCGAGTTCCAGACAATCTTCATCTTACTCGCCGAGTTGTTCATACAACTCGCCGAGTTCCAGGCCATCTTCAAGCAACTCGTCGAGTCCACCTATGTGACTCGCCAAGTACCACCGGTCTGAATCCATACAGAAGCACTCCAGGCCATGAAATTGCTCCAAAACATAGATCTAGCCTCCTACAACTCATCCATCACGTAAAGTGGCAAACTTTACGTGAATCCAAAGAGATCTATGCATTTTGCACATTAGGGATAAGGTTTGGGACAAGATAGCTTCATCCAACACTCAACACAGGGACTTTCATGCATTCTATCTCTTCTCCATCCCAGAGCTGAGGTAGCAACCTCAGATCTAGCCTCTAAACTTCAATACATCCAAAGGATATGATCTCAACACCCCCAAAATGAAGAATCTAGACAATAGCAGCTCAAACAAAGGAAAGATACCTCAAAAGGAAGCTCCAGGAGAAGATTATCCCGAATCCTTGCAAAGCCCTTTGATCCAAGCCTCTTCTTCTTTGGAATCTCTTCAACAACCACCTTTTCAAGCTCCAAATTGCTCAACAATGGTGCTTCTCCACGATTTTAGGGTTTCTGGAACTTAAGGGGGGAACAAAGAGGCTGGGAGGAAAACATAATGATCTTTATATAGGGCTCACCCCGAGAATTAGGGTTTTCTCCACTCAGCGCCTACTCGCCGAGTCCACCTTACTGACTCGCCGAGTCGGCTACTTAACACGCGACCCAGTCGCGACTCTACTCGCCGAGTCCACCCATGGACTCGCCGAGTCACTCATTCCCAATTACTCTTTTAGCCCTTCCACTCTACTCTTGATATTTCGGGATGTTACAAGAGGAATGCTAACTATCTCATAACCTGCCTCCCGAACTCTCACTACCCACCCATCCACCAACTGCCATTTGACCCTCCATTGGTGCCAGTTAACTATTGCATGAATACAATCACATACGACACGACTTAAACAATCTTAGACTAAAAGATTTAATCTCAAAACGGTTGGACTCATACAAGAGCTGCACAACAGGACCAAATCCCTTACCCTACGAGTATTTAATCCATGTAGCATGTGACTTGGAGTATTCATCCAATAGTTAATTCACACACGCAAGAGTCATACAACAATCAATGAGGTACTCTATATAAGATAAGGCATCAATGATCAGGCAGTTCTATCATACGGTTCCTGAGGATCCCTATCTTATCACTAGCATGCTGTTCTAACATATCACACAATCAAATAACTGCATGGTATTTTGGGGTCTACTTATTGGCTCCGGCTGATCGTACACCCTGCATCATCCTTTGATATTTTGAAAACCTTTTTGAAAAAAATCATTTTAAAAATCTTTTCCTTGGTTTGAGACCGGATTCACACAAGTATTCCTCCAATTCACTCAAACCAAGGCTCTAATACCAACTTGTAACACCCATAAAAAACCATGTCAAATTTAAACTTTTAAAAACATTTCAAAACCATTAATCATTACAAAACTTGTTTTCACAATGTATAATATCAGAGTATCCCAGAAACATAAACATAAATATGAGGAGTTGTACGATCACGCCTTTTCCTTCCAGCGATCACCTGAGGTACCTGAAACAATAAACTGAAACTGTAAGCCCGAGGCTTAGTGAGTTCCCCCAAAATACGGATACACTGCACATAACATATATACAAATAATAGCATGTAGTGGGTTAACATCTTTGTAGACTGGATTACCCCTGGGCCCACAGTGTGAGTCTGAATTGCCTTTCGGGCCTACAACTCACATCTGGATTGCCACCGAGCCCACAGTATGAGTCTCCCTCAGCTCGTATCTAGAATGCTCCCGAGCCCATAGTACGAGTCTCCCGCAGCTCGTAACTGGAATGCTCCCGAGCCTACAATACGAGTTTGGCATGCCCCACCTGCCACCTGGCCCTCAGCTCGTATCTGGAATGCTCCCAGGTTTGTTGGTTTCCGCACAGAGCAATATCACCTCAACCCATCCCACATAATATGTCGACATATAACACAACTAATGCACATATAAATAATCACATAATACTACAGGTAGTCCTACAGATCTACCTATCTGCTGGCATATCAACTAGCATGCAACACTAACTCATACTCCACATGCTACCAACTACTAGGATATCATATCCAATGGGCTGGCCTTGATGCCTTATACCCCTTAGTATAGTGATGTAACACACCTCACAAGCAGTGCTGAAGTACCGAAAACCTCTGATCGATGTCTTACTGGAAATCGCGAACTATCACATTATAAATACCAAGTCATTACACAACATAACAATCTTGACTAAGGGGGGTTCACACAATCCATCGTGTCCATTCTCTTTATTGGGCCAAGGCCCAATGTAAATTCCATAACCTTGAAAGTCCTTATGAAAAACCCTTTATTCGCCCAATTTACCAAATTGGGCCTAATTCCAAGATCCATTATAACAACGTGGCCCAAAACATAATATTCATAAAGTCCAGCAAAGGCCCAAATCCAACTATGTCACACCCCCGAACCAGACGGCGGAAACGTCCGGGGGCTGTCGTGACTCAATTGAATACCATAACATTGAATATATATGAAACATAACAACATTCGTCACCATGCATTAATATAATACAACCAGTAGCGTTTACATGAAATACATTGTTTAAATATTACATTCTCAAAAGTAATTGTTCGATGCTAATTAAGCAACAGCGAAACGTCATAGAGTACAATTCATCCTTCACTTAATCTGTTACCTGAGAATACAAGTATTTTGAAAAACGTCAACATATGAAATGTTGGTGAGTTCATAAGTGGTATTTGAAGAAAAACAATGTTCGTATCGTTTGAAAACCACCAGAAAATCCGATATTTTCTGAAATGAAAAACTTTCGAAAATGTTTGTGAAGATCCATAGGTATGCCTGTTTGTTTCTATACTTGTGAAAATTGTTTATTAAAAATTATATGCGTTTCGAATCCGATATGTTTGAAAAACCTAGGAAAACCCGATGTTTTCCTAATCCTTTGAAAACCGTTAAGTTGCGTTGAAACCATTACAAAGATAGGAGTGTCATTCCCAGGCGACGTTGGATTATTTTTGAGCATGATTATTTGCTACAAACCTGCATTACACAAACGCCCAGTTCATAGCAATACTAACGATCCCGAAGGCGTCGTTCGTACAAATCACGTTATCCAGCCGCCCTGACTATGTGTCGTCCCACATCCGAAGAGTAAGAGGACACGAAGGCCTCGATGACTCTATTAATCGGTTGGGGATAATATGCGTGCGAGGGGTCCCCGACCCGCCTCGTAAAATATGCAGACTTTTCTAGCAATACCAAGGACCCTTGGGGACCAGTGGTATACAAGCCATTGAAAGTCCCTCTACGTTGTGCCAAGTCTGTGAAACTCAACACTTCGTAGAAAATATGCGTCTTCGGGCCTTAAGATCAGGTCATTGGGCTAGCTAGGCCCAACAAGCAAGATTTTACACTTTTGGGGCCCGAAGATGGTGCGTAGACGTCTGTGCACACTCGTATGTAAGCTAAGTTCCCAAACGTTATTTATATGAACCGTAGTGTCGTAGAGTTAGTAGTTGTAGATTTCTATTGGCTCGAGACCGAGCCAATTCGTTTAACAACGACTTTTGGTATTGTAATGTGTTGTATTTCGTCGATAGTCGCGATGCTATTATTTAATCAAATTGTGTATATTGAATCAGCCTTGACATGTTTCTGTTTTCAGCCCCTCATTATTTGTAAAATTTACATTTTCAACCCTTTTTATTTAATACTTCCCGGTTTGGTCCTTAAACTATTTTTCTTGACATTTTAACACCAAAAATTATTGAAATTAATATTTTTCAGCATATTTCTCATACAAAACAGCTTAAGTCCCTAAAAATGCAGTTTTCTCGGTTTTAACCCTTCTTTTTCGCAACTTTGGCAATTTTGGCCCAAATTGGAAATTTTTTGCAACTTTGGTCCTTTTTAAATTTAAAAAGCATTTTAAACCTTTGAAAAGGATTTGGAGCACTTATAGTCCACTGTTTTACAGAAAATCACAGTTTTGGCCCTCCAAAACAGAAAAATTCGCATAATGGGCCTCATTGGGCCAAAAATGTCATTTTTAGCCCATTAAGCTTGGAATTTATGTTTTTAATCCCCTAAATGAGTATATTTCCAGAAATTGATTTATGGAAACTGTTTTTGCACACTTCATCCAGCAGAATCCGTGATATGCCAATTTGGACCCTTAATTTTGTATTTTTCACATTTTTGGCCCAAAATTTGTGTTTTTAGCTTAAAGAAAATTGTTGCTAACCACTTAGCTATTTTTCTTGTAACACTTTATATGTAGAAATATATTTGAAGCTAAAATCATAAAACATAAGTTATATCTCGGTTTTGAGGGGTTTTATGGCTAGATCCAACATTAAAACACATAAAAGCATACGTATAAGCATGGAAAACATACAAGGCATACAAAACACATATAGATCTACGCTTTTACTTGTATTCCCCCCCCCCATAAAACTCATAAAAACAGAAAATAGGGGGTATGAAGCTCACCTTGAGATTTGGATTTGATTTTGATGAAGATTTGAGAGAAGATTTCGGCCCTAGCAACTCCTTGTGGAGATTTTTGAACTTAGATGGTTCTAAGGAGTTAGATCATGAAATAAGGCTATGTAAGAGAGAATTCTTATCATTAAAATGAAAAGTAGGTGTTTGTACATGATAACCACTTACCAAGAGGTTGAAACCTTGAAGAACACTCTTGAAACAAACACTCACATCCACGATTTTTGATGAGGAAGGAAGAGAGGATTTTCTTGAGTATAAGAGGTAAAGATAAGAGATTATTGTGCTTGAAATGAGAGATGAGGGTGGGAAGGGCCTTATGGCCGTGAATTAGGGGGAGAGAGAAGGAAGAGATAAGGTTTTGCATGGATATATGTGAATGCATTGTTACATGGTGGGTAAATGACTTGGTTATCCTCCAAATAAAAATGATGTGTCATGCATTAAGCTAATTAGCTAATTTCTCTTTTTTTTTATATAGATAATGGGCCGAGAATTGGGCTAGGAGGAAGGAGGGTGAATTAGTTTGGCCCAATCCTTTCTTTGGTTCGAAATTATGAAGCCCCTAAGGAAAATTTTCGGCCCATTGGACTTTTAGGGTAGTTCTGGCCCAAATACTAAAGTTTTATGAATGTGGTCTATTTAGAGCCCACTTAGGGCTTCTAGGCCCAATAGGAGAATTTTAGTTCATAAGGAACTTGGACCGGGATTGCTAATGTTTCCAACCCTTAGTTGAACATATGAGGTGTATCTTGAACGAGGATAGAGTATTGTATTCACTTAGAGTACATGCTTTTACAATGGATGATGTTTATATGAGGATAGAATTTCCTAGCTAAAAATGCTAGTTGTGACATCATCCCCCCGTTAGAGGGAATTTCGTCCCGAAATTCTTTCTAAGGATAGGTTTGCGAATGAGAGAATGGGCACTTCATCTGATCTGCACGTTTCCCATGTGAATTTCGGTCCACGCTTAGCATTCCATGGAACCTTCACAATCATAATGTGGCTTTGTTTTGTATGTTCTACTTCCCTACCCAATACCTTGACTGAATCTTTGACGAACATTAGATTCTCGCTTACTCCGATTTCTCGTAAAGGAATGATATGAGTGTCATCTGATATACATCTTTTCAGATTCAAGACACAGAACACAGGGTTCATGTTGCTGAGCTCTACAGGCAGCTACAGCCTATATGTCTTTGGACCAATCCGAGCAAGAATCTCGAATAGTCCGATGTATCGTGGGTTTAGTTTTCTTGGTTCATAAAGCGAGTCATTCAATTCCCAGGTGATTCCTTTAATAATGCGCGATCCCCGACTTGCCATCCTAATGGATTACGCCGCTTGTCAGCAGAGCTCCTTTATCGGTCTCGCGATGCTTGAGGTCCAGCTTTGATTTGGATTATCTTCTCTGTTGTTTTGTTAGTGGTTTCTGGTCTCATGAGAGTACCACCAAGTGATATGCATTTATGACTATAAAGGGTTTTTGAAAGGAGCATTCCTGATGCTCGTGCGATAGTTGTTATTGTATGAGAACTTAGTCAAGGGAAACCGGGTATTCCCTGACTTATTGAACTCAAACACCTAGACTTGTAGTATGCATTTGAGTGGTCAAATGGTTCGTTCACTTTGGCGATTGGTTTAAAGGTGGTAAGCAACGCTTATGTCTAGTTATGTTCCCATAGCCCTCTGAAATGACTGCTATAGTCTTGAAGAAAATCTGTTATCTCGATCTAAGATAGTAGATACCGATATTTCATGGAGTCTCACGACCTCCTGGATATAGATCCAAGCTAATTCTTCCATCTTGTTTGATTTCTGTATTGGCAGGAAATGGGCAGATTGGGTTAACCTATCGACGATCACCCAGATAACGCCCAACTCAACTCTAAAAAAAAATTTCGTCTTTCGACTTCGAGAGTTTTATCCCTCCATGTAGTGCTTTCATCGCGACATTCCCAGCCTTGATGCTTTCTAGGCTGGTCGTAGATGAGGGTAGTGTTTCGTTCTCGCTTTGTGAGCAGATGAGTATGTTATCGATGAAAATAGTGAAAGGGCTAACTAGGAATGGTTGGGAGACTTGGTTCGTAAGGTTCATGAAAACCATGGGAGCATTCGTTAGACCGAAGGGTTTCACAATGAATTTGAAATGGTCGTGACAAGTTCGGAGTGCAGATTTGGAATGTCGCCTTCTCGGACTCAGAGTTGATGATAACCGATTCTTAGATCTATTTTAAAGAAGTAACGAGCTTCTTGGAGCTGGCCAAATAGATCGTCAGTCCGTGGAAGTAGGTATCGACTTTTAATAGGGAGATTGTTTAATTTCCTAAAATCAATGTACCCTCGGAAGGATCTGTCTTCTTGAAAAACAAGACCGGAGCTCTCTAGGATAAGAAGCTTGGTCTAATGAATCTCTTGCGCAACAATTCTACTCAGTTGACAGGATAACTTGTGAATTTTTGGCGGGAGTCAACCTATAGGGTGAATTGGCAATTGATGTGGTTACCGATATGAGGTTGATTCGAAATTCAACCCGTCTCCCTGGGGTATTCCCGAAAGTTCCTTAGGAAACACATTTGGGAAAAATCACAAGCTACTGGAATACTCTGTATACCTACCTCTTCTTTGATTTTGTCCACAACATGAGTGAGGAGAACGTAGTTCTTCTGGTGCAGGCACTTCTGTGCCTTGATGCACGAGATAGGAAGAGGATTAGCGCCAGGTTTATCACCATGGATTATTAGAGTTTTCGTGATTAGGAAGGTGAAGGCAAACGGCCTTCTCGCGGCACATAGTATCAGCACAGTGGGGGCTTACCCAACCATGACGATTATCACATTAAAACTCCTAATATTTACTGGCATGAAATCTATTTGTAATGAATGGTCGTTTAGTGTTAAGGCGTACTCCACATGAGTACCCTAGATTAAATCATTTTTCCCCTTTGGCCATGTCCATTGAAAAGGCTTAACTTAGCTTTGTGGATGTTGTTTTAGTAAGTGTTTGAAGTTGTTACTAACCAAAACTTCACTCGGATTTACCATTGAATAAGAGGTAAGCGAAAGAGTTGTCAAGTGGGAACGTACCAGTAACAACCATTGGGTTTTGGATTGCTTCGCCTTGACCCAAGGTCAGGACCATTTCTGATCCTTTTGCTCCTTCATTGTTATCCCTAGGGCAATTGTGCCTGATGTGACCAGTTCCTCCACACCTATAGCAAGTGCGACTGGTTTCATCATTGGTGTTGTTGCGATTGTTGTCATTTTCATTTGGCTGATGATTCTGGCATGGATAAGTTCTACAGAATTTGGCGATGTGATTCTTTCGGTTGCATTTGTTACAATGCATCTCCCTGCAGGCTCCATTATGATGGAATTTGCACTGGTTGCATTTTGGGAGGTTTCCAGCATATGGTCTCCTGATTGCTGGTGTAATAGGGGTCGTGGTCGCATGAACAGCAACAACACGTTGCTCCCTTGAGAACCCTTGAGTGTGTTGTCCCTTTCTCTTACCTCCAGACCTCAGCTTCCTGCTCTTAAGCTTGGGGTTTGGAGTTCCTTGACAGGTTGTCACTTGTTGGTTTCCATGTTTGTTCCTTTGGCTGGAGTTGTCAATGCTATTCCTGCCTCCATTAGGGTTGTTGGCATTGATCTGTGCCATGGCAGCGGTTACTGCTGCCATTACAGCAGCTTGGAATGTAGCAGAGTCCATCTGCAGGAGTGGTGTCTTGCGAGTGCGCTTGTTATTCTTGCGGGATGGCATTTTCCTGATGCACATTGATAACCCAGATTGTAAGTGATGATCGTCATTCCTGGTTGTACTCTATAAATTTTTGCATCTTGTTGTATAATTCTTACTGCCTCCATCTACATCCCTATGATGTATTTTGTGGTAATAGGTGGTCACAGATCTGGAACGATTGTTACGTCTATCCTTAGATTATATGGGTTGTTTTAGTTTCGAGATCCTTAAGTATCTAGTGGTTCTGAGGGTTCGCTTGTGCATATAATTTAGTCGTTGCAGCAATATGAAATAAATATAACACATAATCGTTTCAGGGGTATGTACCATCTTAGCACACGAAAGAGAGTCACGTCGGATAGTAGGGGAAATTAGAAAAGGCTGATCCTAGTCGTGGCGAGAAGTGTCTGGTGGTGATGCTGATGAAGTGGATGCACCTCGGAGACGAGCTACTTGCTGCTCGGTATATCGTAGGCGTGCCTCCCAAACTAACTGTCTCGCTCGAGAGTCTCCATTCACTCCCCGTGTTTTCCTTTCATCCCTCTTAATAACAAACCACATTGGTTTCGTTTGATTTGGGGTGTCCTGAGCTTGGTTATCGATACCTCGAGTGCGTTGCACCACGACTGGGAGGGCCTGGTCAGCTGGTCCTCTGTGGCTAAAATTAAAGAGACCTCAGCTCTTACCGTGGTGTGGTAGTATTCCTTACTGGTGACTTTATCCCCAAATATCGGGTGCCCGAGGGGGCATGGGGTCACCGGGGCCCACACTATAAGTCGGTGCCCTGGATTTACATGGAGGATTGATGTCATTGGATTCTACATCCGTGTCGTCATCGTCATTGCCCTCCGGCTCTTCCTCTTCGAGGTCCACTATTGACTCAGCGGGTTCACCTGCGAGTTCTACTTCGTGTCCCTCCTAGGGTTCTTCCTCTGGGTCGAGCCACCCGACTATTCCTTGACTAGGGTGATAGGGTTTCCTGGCTAATGATACTCGTCTATAGCGTATTGCACGATGGGCTATGAATACTAGAAACAAATAGCATACCAATTACTCCTATAGCTCTACGACTATTGCATAGATTCAGTTGAGGTTCCCTTCTTGGAGATTAAGGGGTATGATTTTAGGTTCCTAGTTATCACGATCTCTTCACGACATGTGATGGTTGTACCTTGGAGGGAATGTAGTTGATCAGGCTACATCCACTCCTTGATACAACTAAGAGCAGTCCTGAATTAACCGAGATACTAGCATTATCTTGTTTGGTTCGGTGTTAGGTTCCTATTCCTAATGCAAGCAAGGGTGTTTTATTTATTTGTTTTGTTCAGAGTTATGTTAGTCCCTCTTTTGGTTTATAGTTGCATATCAATGTGTGGCTCGACATGCTAGTTCACTATAAACAAAGCTCTGATACCAACCTGTCACACCCCCGAACCAGACGGCGGAAACGTCCGGGGGCTGTCGTGACTCAATTGAATACCATAACATTGAATATATATGAAACATAACAACATTCGTCACCATGCATTAATATAATACAACCAGTAGCGTTTACATGAAATACATTGTTTAAATATTACATTCTCAAAAGTAATTGTTCGATGCTAATTAAGCAACAACGAAACGTCATAGAGTACAATTCATCCTTCACTTAATCTGTTACCTGAGAATACAAGTATTTTGAAAAACGTCAACATATGAAATGTTGGTGAGTTCATAAGCGGTATTTGAAGAAAAACAATGTTCGTATCGTTTGAAAACCACCAGAAAATCCGATATTTTCTGAAATGAAAAACTTTCGAAAGTGTTTGTGAAGATCCATAGGTATGCCTGTTTGTTTCTATACTTGTGAAAATTGTTTATTAAAAATTATATGCGTTTCAAATCCGATATGTTTGAAAAACCTAGGAAAACCCGATGTTTTCCTAATCCTTTGAAAACCGTTAAGTTGCGTTGAAACCATTACAAAGATAGGAGTGTCATTCCCAGGCGACGTTGGATTATTTTTGAGCATGATTATTTGCTACAAACCCGCATTACACAAACGCCCAGTTCATAGCAATACTAACGATCCCGAAGGCGTCGTTCGTACAAATCACGTTATCCAGCCGCCCTGACTATGTGTCGTCCCACATCCGAAGAGTAAGAGGACACGAAGGCCTCGATGACTCTATTAATCGGTTGGGGATAATATGCGTGCGAGGGGTCCCCGACCCGCCTCGTAAAATATGCAGACTTTTCTAGCAATACCAAGGACCCTTGGGGACCAGTGGTATACAAGCCATTGAAAGTCCCTCTACGTTGTGCCGAGTCGGTGAAACTCAACACTTCGTAGAAAATATGCGTCTTCGGGCCTTAAGATCAGGTCATTGGGCTAGCTAGGCCCAACAAGCAAGATTTTACACTTTTGGGGCCCGAAGATGGTGCGTAGACGTCTGTGCACACTCGTATGTAAGCTAAGTTCCCAAACGTTATTTATATGAACCGTAGTGTCGTAGAGTTAGTAGTTGTAGATTTCTATTGGCTCGAGACCGAGCCAATTCGTTTAACAACGACTTTTGGTATTGTAATGTGTTGTATTTCGTCGATAGTCGCGATGCTATTATTTAATCAAATTGTGTATATTGAATCAGCCTTGACATGTTTCTGTTTTCAGCCCCTCATTATTTGTAAAATTTACATTTTCAACCCTTTTTATTTAATACTTCCCGGTTTGGTCCTTAAACTATTTTTCTTGACATTTTAACACCAAAAATAATTGAAATTAATATTTTTCAGCATATTTCTCATAGAAAACAACTTAAGTCCCTGAAAATGCAGTTTTCTCGGTTTTAACCCTTCCTTTTCGCAACTTTGGCAATTTTGGCCCAAATTGGAAAATTTTTGCAACTTTGGTCCTTTTTAAATTTAAAAAGCATTTTAAACCTTTGAAAAGGATTTGGAACACTTATAGTCCACTGTTTTACAGAAAATCACAGTTTTGGCCCTCCAAAACAGAAAAATTCGCATAATGGGCCTCATTGGGCCAAAAATGTCATTTTTAGCCCATTAAGCTTGGAATTTATGTTTTTAATCCCCTAAATGAGTATATTTCCAGAAATTGATTTATGGAAACTGTTTTTGCACACTTCATCCAGCAGAATCCGTGATATGCCAATTTGGACCCTTAATTTTGTATTTTTCACATTTTTGGCCCAAAATTTGTGTTTTTAGCTTAAAGAAAATTGTTGCTAACCACTTAGCTATTTTTCTTGTAACACTTTATATGTAGAAATATATTTGAAGCTAAAATCATAAAACATAAGTTATATCTCGGTTTTGAGGGGTTTTATGGCTAGATCCAACATTAAAACACATAAAAGCATACGTATAAGCATGGAAAACATACAAGGCATACAAAACACATATAGATCTACGCTTTTACTTGTATTCCCCCCCCATAAAACTCATAAAAACAGAAAATAGGGGGTATGAAGCTCACCTTGAGATTTGGATTTGATTTTGATGAAGATTTGAGAGAAGATTTCGGCCCTAGCAACTCCTTGTGGAGATTTTTGAACTTAGATGGTTCTAAGGAGTTAGATCATGAAATAAGGCTATGTAAGAGCGAATTCTTATCATTAAAATGAAAAGTAGGTGTTTGTACATGATAACCACTTACCAAGAGGTTGAAACCTTGAAGAACACTCTTGAAACAAACACTCACATCCACGATTTTTGATGAGGAAGGAAGAGAGGATTTTCTTGAGTATAAGAGGTAAAGATAAGAGATTATTGTGTTTGAAATGAGAGATGAGGGTGGGAAGGGCCTTATGGCCGTGAATTAGGGGGAGAGAGAAGGAAGAGATAAGGTTTTGCATGGATATATGTGAATGCATTGTTACATGGTGGGTAAATGACTTGGTTATCCTCCAAATAAAAATGATGTGTCATGCATTAAGCTAATTAGCTAATTTCTCTTTTTTTTTATATATAGATATTGGGCCGAGAATTGGGCTAGGAGGAAGGAGGGTGAATTAGTTTGGCCCAATCCTTTCTTTGGTTTGAAATTATGAAGCCCCTAAGGAAAATTTTCGGCCCATTGGACTTTTAGGGTAGTTCTGGCCCAAATACTAAAGTTTTATGAATGTGGTCTATTTAGAGCCCACTTAGGGCTTCTAGGCCCAATAGGAGAATTTTAGTTCATAAGGAACTTGGACCGGGATTGCTAATGTTTCCAACCCTTAGTTGAACATATGAGGTGTATCTTGAACGAGGATAGAGTATTGTATTCACTTAGAGTACATGCTTTTACAATGGATGATGTTTATATGAGGATAGAATTTCCTAGCTAAAAATGCTAGTTGTGACAAACTAGTCCATAAATAACCCAAAACCCGAAGCCCAATTGCCAAAGACCCAATAGAGGACGTACGCGGGGCGTTCTCCTCTGGTACGCGGGGTGTACTCGTCTTGATGTTTTACCACCATCGGGGTGGTTGACCCAGTACGCTGGGCGTACTGGATTTATGCTGGCGTACACGGGGTTTCACCAAAACCCTAATAAGTGCTTAATAACTTAAGCACTTAAGCCCAAACTCTAGATCCATCGACCAAATGTGCCATAGGACTATAAAGTCTCGAACTTTATCACTTTGGACGTCCATAAAGTTCTTAACACATGATCTTAATCCATTAAGACCTTCCTACTTCATGCATGAGACAAATCTAGCTATAGGGACGCCATTTTTTTATCACTTAGGACCTCTTCTAAGGTCTGAAAGGAAAACTCATTTCGTCCAAATCATAATATGCACCATTTTGGGACAAGAATGCTTTCATAAAGCTAAAACGACTAGATCTATATCATACATGTATAAAGTTCCAAGCTTTTTTTTTTTTTTTTTTTTTTCCTTCTGGAGCTTCTAGGGCACAAACCAACTTCAAATCTACAAGCTTGATTCTCCAACTCCTTGATGCAACACCTTCTTCTTAAAACACTCAAGAAACACTCAAAAAGCTCAAGCACTCAAGTAAATGGCTAAGGTTTGGGGAAAACGACTCTAAGCAGTGGAGGCTGGGGTAAGGGAGGGTTTTGTGCTCATAATGTTGCTTATATAGCCCCCAAACCCTAAATATTAGGGTTTCCTTCTATCATGAGTACGCCCAGCGTACACAAGTGTATGCCCAACGTACTAGGGCATGCCTAGTACGCTCAGCGTACCCTTATATACTCGCAACGTACTCCTCCTGATCCCAAAACTGTAATTTAGCCCTTAGACTTTTCATGGCTTCACCATTCCATCCCCAGGGGCTATAAATAACAAATCTTGGGATGTTACATATACAAATATAAATTCATAATAATTTTTTATTTAGAATTATGATTTAGTACAACACAAGAATAATATATAAATGATTTTTTTTGATATTCCTTTTTTTTTTTGGTCAGAGAAACCATAATTTTATTTTTTACAAATAGACAATCTAGTAAATTATTATAACTTTCGACCGGATTATCTAACTAATTTTTTTATATTTTTAAAATAAACTATAAATACTAACTTTTCAACCTTTTATGTTAATTTAATATGTTTTCTTTCTATTAGTACTTTCTTCTTTAATAACAATGTAAAATATTTTTGTATATATATTTAACTAAAAAAAGTAGAAGTTTTAAGATCATAATTGTTTTTGTAACGTATATTGCCAATAATATTATTAATCTATATTTACTTCTAACATTAGTGTTAGGAATTAAGGATCGATACCATACAAATATGACAATCGAGATTTGAAGAAAAAATTAAAACATGAAGATTTAAAGTGGTCCACCCATGGTTGCACAACAGCCTTTTAAGAGAGATTTTAATGAGCATCACAATTGCGGTGTCGAGTAACTCAAACTTTGGCTTGACCCTGTACGCTAATATGTAGTTGCATCACAAACTGCTAAGTTATTGATTGACTAGTTTTCAATACGATAATTACTAATCAATTTTGGATCTTAATAACTTACTTATTTAACCGGTCATTTTCCGATGTATTAATAACTTTTGAATGGTAATAAGTTTTTACACTACAAGAAATGTTGGCAATGGTGGCGACGCAGGGCATTAGCGGCGACATGTAATTGACACGTTACATGCCGCCACTAATGCCCTGCATCGTCGTTAAAGACGTCGCCGCTAATGCTAACCTAATAGCGATCCGCGTCACACGAGCCCTATCTGTCCGATTTGTTTTCAATCCAAGGGTCGTAGAGGAACGAAAAAACGCGCTGACTTTTTCCTCCAGGGTGTCGCCGCTAATAGTCTTCTGTCGCCGCTAATACCAAGGCACCGCCGCTAGAAGCCTTTACAAATAACCCTCCATCAGCTTCCTTTTCTCATTTTGTGTCGTTCCTTTCTTGTGTATGCATCTCTTACTGTGAAAACTCGCAATGAACTTAGAGGAACGACAACGTAAGCGACAACCCGGCGTCCCTAGCTGCTCCTGCCGCCACAAGACTGCCACACCGCCAACCACCTCCATTACCGGTGACCTAGAGGTAATCGCTACCGGAGACCTATAGCTCTAATTCCCAAAATATATAAAAATAGAAATGTGAATATAAAAGATAGTAATGATAATACATCCTGTAAATATAAGGACTATAAATGTAATTATGAAAAGATTTAATCGTAAATAGTAAATATACAATTTATTTGTGGGGCCATGACCCTATTTTTACAAATCAATTTTAAAATGCCTTCTTTTACAAACCAAATCCAAAACTACCTGTTTGCAAACTAGGTGTAAGACTAATATATTAAATGAGTTAATTAAAAAAATTAAATATAAATGTCTAAATATTTAAGAACTTTATATTTATAAGAAAATAAAAATAATAATAAAATTTTAAAGTTGATATTTTTATCTTTTAAATTTAAATAAATAAACAAAATAAACTAATAAACTTTAATTTTGAAATTTTGAAATAAGAAGTTAAGTCCATCAATTAAATTGATATTCATTTATTATTATATTTATTATAATTATTGCATTAAAGTATTATTAATATACAAAAACTCATAAAAAGACATCTATAAGAAATTAATTCAAAATAATCATAAAATGACATTTAACAATTTGATAATTTGAATAAGAGTGTGCCAAAAAAAATTCATTTATTAGACTAGAAAAATAGAAAAACTCCACCCTAGCTAGCTTGTAAACACTTCATGTCATTTTCTTCCTTTTTCAACCATTGAAATCATTGGTTTTGTTACGTGAACGGCGAATGCAACAAGAACACACAATCGTGACCTTCAACAAAAAAAAAAGCTTATATAAATATCCATGTATAGAAATACATATCTGTATAATCAAAGCAGCAGCAGAACATACCTTCACTTCAACAATGAAGATTGCATTTCTTCTGACGATTCATTTCTTTCTGCTGGTTTTCGCTCATTGCTATGGTGGGAATGGATATGATCCTCTCGAGAACGTTTTAAGCATCCAACGTTCTAAAAGATCAGCACTGGATCATATCGAGCTCACAGCCGAGAACTCATACTCACCGGTATACGTGTGCCCACAAGATGGATTGAAAGATGTCGACAAGATATCATCTTTGCCAGGTCAGCCAACTGGAACAGATTTTGACCAGTATTCAGGGTATGTGACTGTAGACCCAAACCATGGGAGAGCACTCTTCTATTATCTTTCAGAGTCACCCATTAACTCTTCCACTAATCCTCTTGTACTTTGGCTCAATGGAGGTAATGTTTTCTTGTGTTGCTTTTTCAATTCTAAATTTGAAAAAGTACTAATTAAGCTATATGTGAATTGATGAAGGTCCGGGTTGCTCTTCATTTGGAAACGGGGCGATGATGGAACTTGGACCATTTCGAGTCAATGCTGATAATGCAACCCTGTCACGAAATAAATATGCATGGAACAATGGTAATAAACAATAATCATATAGTCATATATTAATATATTTGTATGCACATGTTTTTTCAAGAGATTTTATGTTATAATGATTGATCATCACCTGTACAGTTGCAAATGTACTTTTCTTGGAATCCCCGGCTGGAGTTGGATTTTCTTACTCAAATACATCTTCCGATTATAAAACTGGAGACATACAAACAGCTAAAGATTCGTACACGTTTCTAGTCAATTGGTTAGAAAGGTTCCCAGAATACAAAACTAGAGATTTTTATATCACGGGAGAAAGCTACGCAGGACATTACATCCCACAACTCGCGCAATTAATTGTTCAAAACAACAAGATCACTAATCAAACTGTCATCAACCTCAAAGGAATTGCTGTAAGTCTGTAGTCTGTAGTCGCTAGTTATTTGAAAGTATATCTTGATGAAGACTAAACAAAGGACATATATATAACATGTTCATGTTGATTTTTTCAGCTCGGAAATGCATATGTCGATGATGAAACAGAAAACACAGGACTATTCGACTATTTCTGGACACACGCCATTATTTCTGATGAAATCCATGAAGGAATCATCTCCAACTGCAATTTTACCGAGGCTGGAACCATAACAGGTGCATGTAACCACTATCAAATGCAGGCATTTGCTGCTAAAAGCAACATCAACTTCTATGACATCTATGCTCCTTTATGTTCACCATCGAGCAATAGCACTCGATCGGTAAGTTCTTTTCTTATAAAGACACATACTAAAGAAAAATCTAATTCACATGAATTCATATGACTGAAACAGATATCAGAGTTTGATCCATGCACAGAAAATTATATTAGCTCATACTTGAACATAGCTTCAGTGCAACAGTCACTTCATGCAAAACCAGTCAAGTGGGAATCTTGCAAGTAATACTAACTTCTAAATCCATAATTTTAAATTTTTAAACATGTAGAAACATACATCATCTTGCTTAATTTTTATAAGCTTCTTCCATTCGAAAATAGTGAATACATAAACACACACTGGAAAGACCTCCCATTTACGGTCTTGCCGGTGATTCAGGATTTAATGGCCACCGGAATCAGTGTTTGGATCTACAGGTAAATTCGTAAAGATAATCAATTATTATTTCTTGTGGATTCTTAGCAGAATATAGCATAAATAAAAACTAAAACTCATAAATAATTGCAGCGGAGACACGGATGCCAGAGTACCTGTGACAACAAGTAGGTATTCAATAGACAAACTACAAACATCGGTGAAGACACCATGGTACCCATGGATGTATGAAGAAGAGGTAGAAAGCCTTCCATTCAATCTTCATTCTAATACCAAGAAAAAAATATTACATAACAATTTATGTCGCTCTTGATTTCTCATTAACAGAAAATACGTCAATGCCTTTTTCATTTATATCATCAAAAATAGCCTATATATAAGTTTGTCGAATGCTGTCCCATGATCCTGTGTAATAGAGCTGCGTAACACACCAAAGAAAATGATTAATCAAAATTTCTTTATGTGATTCAGGTTGGTGGATATGTTGTTGGATACCAAAACCTAACATTTGTGACCATTAGAGGAGCTGGACACTTTGTCCCAAGCTACCAACCAGCTCGTGCACTTGCATTTTTCTCTTCGTTCTTGGAGGGAAAGCTTCCATGACCAATTCCAACCTTGACATTCATACCACTTGGTAACTAAAACTTCAAGAATTGATGTGGGTTAAGATTGATCTTCCATAATGATCTTTGTTGCCTTTTTAATTATTTCATTTGTATGTGATCCTAAACGGGGTTATTTGTAAATCCCTTCAATAATTTACAAGATTACCAATGTTTTCGTTTCATCTATTCATCTACAAAAAAAATAAAAAAATAAAAATAAAAAAAAATTAAAAAAATACATAAACTACTCAAAATTTCCCAAACCAGCTCAAAAACTTATAGTGGTGTTTGTATTAGTTGCTAAGATAAAATTACCTTAGTATGCTTGATTAATGAACATTTCAATTAATCAACAACTCTTTTAAATATGAAACATATTAGACTATGATTGCATCACATAGAATTGTAAATGTTTATGAGATACCTAATATATGTTGCTTTTTGGTTTGATCAACACAATAAAGATATATATGCACAAGTAATTAATATAAACAATAACTAACCATTTCCTCTCTCTCTCTCTCTCTCTTTCTCTCTCTCTCTCTCTCTCTCTCTATATATATATATATATATATATATATATATATATATATATATATATATATATATATATATTATAAAATATATTAGTTATATCTGAAATTTTAAGAAGTATAAATTACAAAACCTTTTGTACAAATCAATTATATATAAATAAATCATTAAAACTTGTCAAAAGTTTAAATACTTGAATTAAGGTATGTTATTTAGAAATTCAATTTGGAGCAAACTAATAAACTTAAAATATTAAAATCATGTATATAAATAAATTTATATTTCTTCGGCTAGACACCGATATTAATTAACTTATATCAATAGTATAAACATGCAATATAAATATAATGTCTAAACATAAAGTTTTAATTTAAAAGAGATAATTTTTTTATTACATAACAATTAATAATAAAATCAAATAATTATTTTGCCACAAGAAATTATTTGCAAAAGATCTATTTATCATCGTCGCTTTGTGCGAACACACATCTAGTATATATATATATATATATATATATATATATATATATATATATATATATATATATATATATATATATATATATATTAACGTCTTAAATTTTCAAACAAAATTTTCATTTAAAAGCACATTTATCTCATTAGCCCAATCACAAAAATCCCAAGAATATCAAGTTATAAAAAAACATGTTCCAAAAAATGTTTATAACACAATCTAGGATCCTCCATAAACATATCTCCAACTCGTGTGTGTACAATCAAACCGATGCTTTCTTATGATCCTTAGAGGTACCTGAAACACATAACACATAACACGGTAAGCACGAAGCTTAGTGAGTTCCCCAAAATATCATATGCGCAAATAATAAGCCTCTCATGGCTATAACTCGGCATTGACCCTCCGGTCTCATGCGTCTCGGTGAGGACCCTCCGGTCTCACGGCTTTGGTATGGATAATCCGGTCATGTGTCTCAGTGAAGACCCTCTGGTCTCACAACTCGGGTGGACCCTCCGGTCCTAACTCAGTAAAGCTCAGAATAATACACAACATATATCACAAAGACACAATGCAGGATATCACAATACTCAATATAAGCACATAAGACCCTCCGGTCACACAAATATTACCACTCTAGGTAAGTATAGTGAGAAGACTCACGTCGTAAGCAAGCAAGTAATAATCACGTACACGAATCTCGAACTAGCCTCTGCCTAACACATAAGATAATTATCTCTAATTTACACTAAAATAACGACTCGAAATAAACTAAGTTATTCTCTCTCTCTCTCTCTCAAACTCTTGGAATGGGTAAAAGACCATTTTACCCCTCTATGATCCCCATAATCCCTCCCTTGACCAGACCCTAAAGTCAACAGAAGTCAACACTCGAGCCAACAATCCATGTTGACCTGACTCGCCGAGTGCATCTATGTGACTCGCCGAGTCCCCATTGTTCCTTCAGAATGGTGCAAAAACCTAACTTAACTTGTCGAGTTGTCTCGTTAACTTGCTGAGTTACCCATGTCCAATATTAACTCCAACAAAGGTTTGGTGCTCATAGGCTTGCCTCTAGCTCCATAAAGCTTGGGTCTTTAGGCTCACAAGACCTCCTACAATCCAGATATGAGGTTTCAACCTCAAGATATGCTCAAGGGACTCAATGACACAAGAAGGATGGGGGGAAAAACCCTAGAACTCCCCAAACTAAGATCTCACAAGAAAAATGATCAAAATAACATCTTTTTACCTCAAACAAAATCTATCCACTAAGAACCTCTAGATCCAAACGTTTCTTCTTGCTCCAAGCTTTGATGATTTCCTCTTCAACAAGCTAAAACACGATTATGGTTCTTCACAATACTCAAGGGTGATGAGGGAGGTGGAAATGAGGGCCTAAGGCCCTTTAAATAGAACTCAACACCGGAAAATTAGGGTTTCCTCACACAGCGTCAACTTGGAGAGTCGGCTCTCTGACTCGTCGAGTTGGTTATTTAACCCACGTAGCCAAATCGACTCTACTCGATGAGTTGGGGCACCCACTCATCAAGTCACTCAGTTAAGTTGAAAATAAATATGTATAAATATTATAACTGGGAGTCGGGATGTTACAATTCTCCCCCACTAGAATCAGACTTCGCCCTCGAAGTTATGCTTTAGAAATAACTCTGGATACTGTTCTCGTATCTCGGACTCCGACTCCCAAGTCCACTGGGATCCCTTCCGATGTTGCCACTGAACCTGGACTAGTGGCACCTCTGTATTCCTCAGAACCTTCACTTTCCGATCCAAGATCGCTATCGGCCTCTTAATATAATTCTGGCTCGCATCCACCTGAATGTCCTCTAATGGTACCACCGCCTTCTCATCGGCTACACACTTCCTCAACCGAGACACATGGAAGGTGTTATGAATCTGACTCAATTCTACAGGTAGGTCCAACCAGTAAGCTACCTTATCTACTCTGGCAATCACTTTGAAAGGACCAATGTATCGGGGCCCCAACTTGCCCCGTTTCCTGAATCGGATCACCCCTTTCCATGGGGATACCTTCAGGAGAACAAATCTTCGACCTGTAACTCAAGCTAGGATCGTCGCTATGACAACCCGAATTTTTTTTTGCTTTGAAAGCTTAGTCAGTCAACTCAACTGAGTGTCAGACTCATTGGTAATGAGTTCTAGCCTTGTTAAAGGTCATTCTAAGGAGTTTTAGCCTAGGAAACTTAAGGAATAAGTGTTAGGAAGTACCTGCTAAAGCCACTGTTCAACAAATTAAGCCTTAACCTCATCATTAGGAGTTCACGGCCAAGACACTTGATTTTACGGCAGTAAACTCAAGGTGGGTTGTAAACTCCCTCCTTATAGGCTCATATCCTTCACTTTTCATTCATTATCTCATTTCCACCTCAAGAACACTTCCAAATCCTCTCAAGTATCATCGGGTTTTCGTCTAGATCTTCATATATGTAAGTGTTGTAACCTTTGATTAGTTGATATCCTTCATTAACTAGTATCATTCCATGATTTCATCCATGAAATCATTCCATTTTGTTAGATCTTCAAGTTTCACCAAGAACACTAAGAACACACACTTGTTCTTGGTGGCCGAAAACTCCTCAAAGGCACTCCAAAGTGTGAGTATTCCATCTATCATCTAGTAGTGCATGTTAAACACTAGATTATGGCCTTGAATCATCATCAAACTCAACATCAAAGAGAGTTTATGGCCATGAGCTTACACCCTGGCCGTAAACCCTTGTAATTGTGGTGTTTTGAGCCTTAAACACTTCTAGACGCTTGTTAACCCTTAGAACACTTGAACCTTTGAAACTCCTTGCCTTTAAGACCCAAGATGAGACCATTTGGAGAGTTTACGACCATAGGGTTTATGGTGTGGCCGTAAACACCTCAAAACCCTCCAAAAATTGGTTTTGCTCATCCTTGTGAAGAGAGATGGTCCCTTAAGTTTCCCTAGCATTCAAACACCCTCTTATGCACATTACCATGAGTTTACGGCCATGAGTTTACACCCTGGCCGTAAACACCTTTTCTTGGCCTTAAACATCCCTTAGTTGAATCACATGTGATTCCAACACTTGGTCAAAGTGTCCCGTGAGGTGTTTCCTTGCATTTGGTTGCTTCTAAACGATATATTTAAGTCAATATATGCCATTATATGTCATTTAGGATTTGTTAAGTCTCGGGACTTCATTCGTGGAGCTTCTCATCCTTACACACATATTCATTTGAATCACCCACATCAGATGAGTTCATACCTCGTAATGAATCTTTTAACTGTTTTAAATGCTTTTAAGGGGGGGGGGGATACAAGTTGAACACAATTTTAATTGTGTAATTGTTTTGTTATAAACATCTTTCAAAATATTTCTTATGTCTTATATAAGTGATCAAAACATTTCAAAACTCTTTTAAAGTTATGTTGCTTTATAGTTTAACAAAACTCCGTTTTTAAAGCACAAGCATAACTTAGTAGATAAATGAGTCTTTTCAACAACAGTTCAAGTAAACATACTAGCAAACTATAATGGGTATAGTTTAGAGGTTCAGTTCATACTAGATATTATACACGATAACATGAGAGAACATACAATAAAGAGAAACAGGGAGGAACGTACTATAACAAGTACAGGGAGGAACACACTATAACAAGTACATGGAGGAACATACCATAACAAAGTACCAGGAAAAACATGTTAATATATCTTTCCGGATCTGCGTTAACACTTGTGCAATGACACGTACCTGTGTTAGCAGGCACGAGGTGATAAAACTTAAGAATATATCTTTCTGGATCTGCGTTAATACTTGTGTGATTACACGTACCTGTGTTAGCAGGAACGAGGTGATAAAACTTAATAATATATCTTTCCGGATCTGCGTTAACACTTGTGCGATTACACGTACCTGTGTTAGCAGGCACGAGGTGATAAAACTTAATAATATATCTTTCTGGATCTGGGTTAACACTTGTACGATTACACGTACCTGTGTTAGCAGGCACGAGGTGATAAAACTTAATAATATATCTTTCCGGATCTGCGTTAACACTTATGTGATTACACGTACCTGTGTTAGCAGGCACGAGGTGATAAAACTTAATAATATATCTTGCTGGATCTGCGTTAACACTTGTACGATTACACGTACTTGTGTTAGCAGGCACGAGGTGATAAAACTTAATAATATATCTTTCCGGGTTTGCGTTGACACTAGTATGATTACACGTATACACGTACCAGGGTTAGCAGGCAAGAGGTGATATCAATATATTAAATCGATATTATTTATACAGATTTACATAACTTATTCGTAACATGAACATTCAGTAGAAAGGGACCATAATGCTAACCTTATGATTCCTTAATGTATACATCAAGGGATATATATCAATAGGATCCGACAGGTAATAGGATGTGCGCTTTCCGCTTCATTTCCCGTTTCTTGCTTGGTTGTGGGCTTGGAACGGATTCACCCAGCCTATTATCCATTCGATCTTAGTGATATATATGCTCCGTATACATTAAGTCATCATAAGGAGTACCAGGTATGAGTCAAGTCATAGGACACTAATTCAATGCACAGTTTTCTAATACAAAACATACTTTCCAAATTAGAACTTTTGGTATACAAAACTAGAAGCTTACCAGCAGAGGGTTTAATCCATTTTATTAAACCAATATAAACTTAAAGTACCATAGGTGATTAACTCTATAATACATTAGTTTATACATCATGGTTATATATCATTAATACCCAATAGATAGTTGGATGTGTGCTTTCTGCCTTACTTCCTGTTCCTTGTTTGGTTGTGGGCTTAGGGCAGATTTATACAATTAACTATCTATTCAATATTATATTATATATAGCCAGTATAAACTAAGTGATTATAGAAGTAACCACTGTGGTCACCATTTTATTATAAGAAATAAGGGTTTTCTTAAAAAATCTTTTCATTAAATATAAAGGAACTATTACAATTAACTCCATGAGTAACAAGTGAATGCGCTAGATTTATATACAACAATGATCCAACAAACAATGAGATGTGTGCTTTCCGCCTTACTTCCTGTTCCTTATTTGGATGTGGGCTTAGGGCAGATGAGCACAATCGATTGTTTGTTTACTCTGAGTCTTATATAACTTGTACCCATTTAGTACTCATATAAAGGATTGTAGAGTAATTTTTACTTATCTTTCATCAAAGTAGGAAATATAGGATTTTCTAGAGGAACAAGCGAACTTTTCTAAACATAACTTACAACTTACTACATTTTACAACAACTTTCTACAACATACTTACATCACTAAAATCTTATGAACTCACCAGCTTAATTTCTGATCAACTATTTCAAAATAACTTGTATTCTCAAGAGACTAGTAGACAGGTACTCGCGCTGGGAATTCAGAAGATGGAGCATAATTGCTTCAAGTCTTGTTTTGTTATTTGCTTATGTATTCTATGTTTTGTGAACACACACATTGTAAACACTTTCTTTCTAATGAAATGGTTGTTCATTACTTTGCTTACTATGATGCATGTCTTGTGATACTAAACATGACGTCCTCCACCCTAGAACGTTTCCGCCGTTCCGGTTTTAGGGTGTGAGAGTCGCCGGTCTGCGTAACTCTTCTGGCGACTCTGTGCTGTCAGTAACCTCTGTCTGACCTGCTGAATCTGCTCGGTCGTCTTTAGCACTATCTCGGTGCCACCCATCACTCGCTTCCCTACCTCTCCTCAACAGATGGGAGTCCAACACCTCCTCCCATATAAGAGCTCAAAGGGAGGCATACCAATACTGGAATGGTGGCTGTTTTTGTAAGAAAACTCAGCCAGGGGAAAATAGGTGTCCCAACTTCCTTCGAAGTCCATAACACATGCACATAGCATGTCCTCGAGCATCTGAATCGTCCGCTCACTCTGCCCTTCTGTCCGTGGGTGGTATACGGTACTAAAATGCAATCGGGTTCCCAACTCCTCATGAAATTTATTACAAAACCTGGAAGTAAAGCGCACATCTCGATCTGACACTATCGAGGTTGGCAATCCATGCGGTGCTACCACCTCTCTCACATAAATCTCGGCCAGTTTCTCTATAGAAGAACTCTCACTGATGGCGAGGAAGTGAGCACTCTTCGTCAACTGGTCTACAATTACCCATATCGCGTCAACCCCACGCGCAGTCCTCGGTAGCTTGGTGATACAATCCATCGAAATTTGTTCCCACTTCCACTGGGGAATCTCTAGAGGCTGTAATGGGCCATGTGGACGCTGGTGCTCCGCCTTAACCCAGCAAAAGGTCAAGCACCTCTCAACTACCCATGCCACGTCCCTCTTCATACAGGGCCACCAATAATCTCTCTTCAGGTCCAAATACATCTTAGTGGCCCCGGGTAGATCGAGAATCTTGATCAATGTGCCTCCTCCATCAATACACGACGAGCTCCACCGGTATAGGGCACCTAAATCCGCCCTCAGAAAGTCATAAGCCCACAAGTATCCATCTCAAACTTGGAAACATACCCAATCACCTGCTCCCTCTTGCGGTTCTCCGGTCTCACGGCCTCCACCTGGGCCTCTCGAATGGTATCTAAGACTGGAGTCATCACTGTCATCCTCATACACACATCTCGGATCGTAGTACTCGCTGCTATGTGGCTAAGGGCATCAGCTACAACATTAGCCTTGCCCGGATGATATACGATCTCACAGTCATAGTCTTTCACTACGTCCAACCACCTCCCTTATCTCATATTCTGGCTGGGATGATCCATGAGGTACTTCAGGCTCATGTGGTCCGTATATATGGTACACCGGACTCCTTACAGATAGTGATGCTAGATCTTGAGGGAAAACACCATCACCCCCAACTCCAAATCGTAGGTGGGATACCTCATCTCATGAGGCTTCAACTGCCTCGATGCATACACTATCATGTGCTTGTAACATCCCAAATTTCGAGGCCAAAAATTTCATTTTTAATTAAGAGATTCATAACATAGTTTACCAAACATTGCCAATGTCATAAAAATTTATAAAGAAAACATAACAACGTGACTGAAAATCCATGGCATCAAAGTAATGAAAATCAGAGTACAATCCCAGAAAACTCCATGCGGAAACCATACGTGTGTGTATGATGCGCTGCTACACCGCCGACTCTTTCCCCTTAGATGAAGAGGTATCTGAAACCAAAATTGAAACTGTAATCACGAAGCTTAGTGAGTTCCCCCATCATACCATATACCATACAATCACATAACATGCATACTGCCAGATAATTCTGGGGTGCCCGACCTACCCATGTCAAGCCATTCTGGGATGCTGACCTACCCATGTCAAGCCATTATGGGGTGCTGACCTACCCATGGCGGGCCGTTCTGGGGTGCCGACTACCCTCCAGACTATCTCAACCGGAAACGGGGACTATTTCATCCCCTACCTTTATCATACAAAATAAATATAATCACACTGTCAGGTATATCTGGGGTACTGACCTACACTTCGGTCCTAACGACTGAGTCAGGGAAAAACTACTCCCTGCTACTACCACTAACTCATATAGCACATCACATAAGCATGTCTCATAAGTATATCACATAAGAATATCTCATAAGCATATCACATAAGCATACCAAGATAATTATCACAAAGACAATTATCTATCAATTACTCTTGTTGGTGGGCAGGCATTATGGCCTTAGACCCACCCCTACTGGAAGGTAACTCACCTCAACGTAGTGTAGTACTGCACTGTCCTCGGTGTGAAAGTCGGCTCTCCTCGACTCCTCAATCCCTACACGACAACACTGCTAATTTATCAATTTGTTCTCACAACCCCTACAAGGGTCAACTTGAATCCAAGTCAAAGTCAAAGTCAAACCCTGGTCAAGTCAACTCTTTGGTTGACCAGACTCGCCGAGTTGGTACGCCAAATCGTAGAGTCCCTTCATCCACATAATACTACAAACCCGTCCCCACTCTTCGAGTCTAGCAAGAGTTCGACGAGTTCACATTCAACAACACTTCAGTCAATCTTCAACCGACTCAGCGAGTTCTTCCTTGAACTCGTCGAGTTCATCTTCAGCATACGAATGCGACCAGTCTATGACTCATCGAGTTGTATGAACAACTTGTCGAGTTCATCTTTAAAGATTGGGAGATTGCCTTGGACTCGCCGAGTTTGCTCGAATACTCGTCGAGTCCCATGATTCATAGGTCCCTTATGAGCCTAAACAACTGAGGAACCTTCCACACTATCATCTGGTCCATCGACAGAAAGGATTTGGTGGTCATTCCACTTCGACTTGCTGAGTTCCAAGAACAACTCGCCGAGTCCATCCTTGATCATTACTATACATTCGATTTAAATGGGTCTTTACACATCAAAACTATAGATCTGGCCTCCTAATGTTCATTTTACATGTAAATTTCCAATCTTGGTGCACATGCAAGGGGTCTTTGGCTCAAAAAGCCATAAAAGATGTTCTTCAATGTGCATGGGGCTCTCATGGCCATAAAGTTGGCACCTTTATGCCATGAGACCCCTCCAATGACCCAAATCTGAAGTCAAAACTCCATATAACCATCACAAATTCGAAAATGGCTTAGAAAGCCCTAAAGATACTCAAAATCCAATCCCTAAGAATGAATAAACACATGGAAGGCCAAGATTGGGGAATTTTACCTTGAATGAGCTGGAAATGGAGCAAAGTCTTTGGATATCCAAGCCCCAACTCGAACTCTTAAGCTTCCTTCTTATTTTCAAGCTTCACAATCCACCATAATGCACTAAAATGGCCTTAGGACACTCACACAAGGCTAGGGTCTCGAGATAATGCTTTCTAGGAGTAATAGGGACTGTGGACGCTAAGATAAGTTTTTTAAATATGACACAAACCCTCAAAATTAGGGTTTCACCCAAACAGCACCTACTGGCCGAGTCAGTCTCCTAACTCGTCGAGTAGGTCATTTAAACTTCCCGTGGATCACGACTCTACTCGACGAGTTGGGCTACCAACTCATCGAGTCCCAGAGAAAAACATAATAAAAACTTGAAAGGAAGCATTCCAGGGATCGGGTGTTACAAATCTCCCCCACTCATTTTAGACTTCATCCTCGAAGTTTGCTATTGGTTCCCGAAAAAGCTCGGGGTAATGCTCCCTCATCTCGTCCTCCGGCTCCCAGGTCCATTCTGAGCCCTTGCGGTGCTGCCATTGCACCTTTACCAGCTCCACTCTCTTGTTCCTCAGATCCCTTGACTTCCTGTCAAAGATTGCCACTGGCTGCTCGATGTAATTCAGGCTATCATCAACCTGAATATCCTCTAAAGGCACCACTAAGTTTGGTCTACCAGGCACTTCCGCAACCGGGATACGTGAAAGGTGCTATGAATCTGACTAAGTTTGGCTTGCAGATCCAACCTATATGCCACCTTGCCTACCCGGGCTATAACCCTGAAGGGTCCAATATACCTGGGGCCCAGCTTACCCCACCTCCTGAATCGTATGACGCCTTTCCAAGGCGACACCTTCAGGAGCACCATATCCCTGACCCGAAACTCCAGATTTGATCGACGCTTGTTAGCATAACTTTTCTGATGACTCTGAGCAGTCTGAAGCCTGTTTCACACCTGCTGGATCCTCTCCGTAGTCTTGAGTACCACTTTGGTACTCCCCATAACCCTCTGACCAACCTCAGCCCAGCATATTTGGGTCCTGCACTTCCTCCCATACAACATCTCAAAAGGAGGACGGTCGATTCTCGCGTGATAGCTATTATTGTAGGATAACTCTGCCAGAGGAAGGTAAGTATCCAAACTACCTCCGAAGTCTAAAACACACACTCGCAGCATATCCTCCAGAGTCTGGATGGTCCGCTCGCTCTGACCATCCGTCTGTGGGTGAAAGGCGGTGCTAAAATACAGAAAAGTAGGCAGCTCATCATGAAACTTCTTCCAAAACCTGGAAGTGAGCAGCACATCCCTGTCGGAAATCACTAAAACCGGCACCCCGTGTCACGCCATTACCTCCCTGATATAGATGTCGGCCAACTTTTCGGCCGAAGTGCTCTCGTGAATCGGAATAAAATGGGTGCTCTTGGTCAATCGATCAACGATGACCCAAATCGAATCCACTCCCCGCGCGGTCCTGGGAAGCTTTGTGATGAAATACATAGTAATGTCCTCCCATTTCCACAACGGGATATCCAATGGTTGGACCTTGCCGTGAGGTCTCTGGTGCTCAGCCTTAACCTTCCTTCAGGTCAGACATCTCTCCACAAACCAAGCTACATCCCTCTTCATACAGGGCCACCAATAATCAAGACGAAGATCCTTGTACATCTTCGTCGCCACGAGATGGATAGAAAACCTCGATCTGTGCGCCTCCTCCATCAATATCTGGCACACACCCCCATGATATGAGACCCACACCCTACGGTGAAGAGTCAACAATCCCCGAATTTCATAATTGAAGAAGGAAACTTGACCCACAATTTGCTCGCTGTTCTGATGTTCCTCCTTCCTGGCCTCCTGTTGGGCCTCTCGAATCTGCTCCAACAGCGGAGTCACAACTGTCATCCTCATACAGACGTCCCTGATCGGCGCTGCCTTGTGGCTAAGCGCGTCGGCCACGACATTGGCCTTCCTGGGGTGGTAGAGGATCTCATAATCATAATTCTTTACCACATCAAGCCACCGACGTTGCCTCATATTCAGATTTGGCTTGTCCATGAGATACCTTAGGCTCTTGTGGTCCGTGTAAATAGTACAATGAACCCCATAGAGGTAATGACACCAAATCTTGAGGGAGATAACAACAGTTCCTAGCTCTAAATCATGTGTCGGATAATTCGACTCATGAGGCTTCAACTGTCTCGAGACGTAAGCAATAACATGACCTCTCTGCATCAATACAATGCCCAAACCCGAGATGGACGCATCGCAATATACTACAAAATCTTCCATGCCCTATGGCAGGGCTAAGATTGGCGCCTCGCACAATCTCTATCTCAAAGTCTCAAACGCAGCCTGCTGCTCAGGCCCCCAGCGAAAAACCACAACTTTCCTCGTCAACTTGGTCATGGGCACAACTATCTTGGAGAAGTCCTGAATGAATCTCCGATAGTAGCCTGCCAATCCCAGGAAGCTCCGAATCTCGGATGGAGACCTCGGAACCTCCCATCTCATCACGGCCTCCACCTTGGCTGGGTCAACCGAAATCCCGTTCTGGATGACAAGGTGCCGAAGAAACTGCACCTCGCGCAACCAGAACTCACACTTGGAGAACTTAGCATACAAGCTCTCCCTCCTCAAAGTATCCAGAACCTCCCGCAAGTACTCCTCATGCTGCTCTCGCGTCTTGGAATAAACTAAGATGTTGTCAATGAAAACTATCACAGACCGATCCAACATTGGCCGGCACACACGGTTCATGAGATCCATGAACGCAGCAGGAGCATTGGTGAGCCCGAAAGGCATCACCACAAAATCATAGTGACCATAATGCGTCCGAAAAGCAGTCTTCTGCACATCCTCCTTTCTAACCCTCATCTGATGATGTCTTGAACACAAGTCAATCTTGGAGAATCAAGATGCTCCATGTAGCTGGTCAAAGAGGTCATCAATCCTCGGGAGTGGGTAACAGTTCTTCACCGTTACCTTATTCAGCTCCCGATAATCTATACACATCCGGTGCGACCCGTCCTTCTTCTTCACAAATAAAATCGAGGCTCCCCAGGGTGAACTGCTCGGTCTAATGAAACCTTTATCTAACAGCTACTGCAGCTGTATAGACAACTCCTGCATCTCAGGAGGAGCCAACCGATACTGTGCCTTGGCTATCAGAGCCGCACCCGGGACTAGGTCGATCCTGAACTTCACCTGCCTCTCCAGAGGTACTCCAGGCAACTCCTCGGGGAATACATCCACGAACTCTCGTACTACTGGCACATCGCCCACCGTCGCCTTACCCGCCTCCCGGGTATCCAAAACATAAGCGACATATCCCGCACAACCCTACTAAAGGTAGCTCCTAGCCCTCGCTGCTAAACATAAGGCTGGTCCTCGTTGTGGCCTCTCGCCCTGAATTAGCAGCTCTCCCCCACTTAGGGTTCTCATCCGCACCAACTTCTGCGCACAGTCGATCACTGCCCCATTGGGGCTTAGCCAATCCATACCTATAATAACCTTGTTCCCCCGCAACGGTATGGGAACCAAGTATACCAGGTAACGTTTCTCGAACAATCTCAAAACACAATCCCTGAAAACCTCTAATGCTCGCACTGACTGGTCGTCCGCAATCTCGACCTCTAGAGGGCAATCCAACATGCCCGAGGACTCAGGAAACTTCTTGCTAAGCGCAAGAGAGACAAACGATCGGGTAGCACCCGAGTCAAACAACACCTGAACCGGGATACCATTCACATGGAACGATCCTAAACAGAGCACACACACACACACACACACACACACACACACATATATATATATATATATATATATATATATATATATATATATATATATATATATATATATAGCATATCAAAATCATAGCGACATAACATAAAAGGTTAAAGAGAAGAAATCATACCCATCACCAAATCGGGTGTGGCGCATGCCTCCTTGGCTGTCAACTGAAATGCTTGGCTCTGCACCACTGGAGCCTCTACCTTGACCTTTCGGCCATCCGCTACCAGCGTTGTAGCTGAAGTTGGCGCCACCACTGGCGCTGCTGCTGTCGCTGCTAACAATCTAGGGCAATTAGCCTTTTTATGGCCCCTCTAAATGCAATGAAAGAAAATCAGGTATGATGTCTAAATCGTGTGGGGGGGGGGGGGGGTGGCAGTACAATCCCTGCCGAAGTGCCTCGTCTTGCCACACTTGTAGCAACCCAACGATCCTGCCCTACAAGTTCCCTCATGCGGCCTGCTGCATTTCCTACAGCAGCTCTGGCCCGGCTGGCCCTTCGACCTAATGTCGGACCGCTTGGGTTTCTTCCCTAACACCCTTATAACCTGCTCAGTCTCTGCCTTTCTCTTCCTGATGTGCTACAAATCAATCTCCCTCTCCCGTGACCTAGAAATCATGGACTCTAAGGTCAGGCAGGCTGAATAGCTGACATACTCCCGAATGTCAGCCCTCAACATGTCATGGTAGTGGGTCTTCCGCATCTCCTTATCCGCAACATATTGGGGTACCAAAAAGGCCCTCTCCCTGAACTTGGCGGTGATATCCGCCACTGACTCCGTAGTCTGTCTCATATCCAGAACCTCCCTGGACAACTGCTGAAGCTCCACAGTTGGCATAAACTCCTCCTTGAACCTGGTCACAAAGTCTGACCAAGTCATTGCCTCCACGACTAGGGCTCCCAGCGAGTCACCGACTGACTCCGATCAATCCCTAGCTCTATCCCTCAAACAACCCGCAACAAAGCGGACCTTCGACCCCTCTGGGCAGAAGCTCGTCAACTGTGCAGACTCGATATCCGCGATCCTTCTCCTGGCTGCAATGGGGTCCTTCGCCCCCTGGAAGTCTGGCACACCACTCCCTCGAAAGTCCTTAAAGGAAAGTGTGCACGTACCCGACTGGCTGGACGCCAAGTCACACCAGAATGCCCGGAGGAGATCCTCCATCGGCTCAACAATCCCTTCCTTGATCGACCCGAAAATAACCGAGGTCGCCTCAAGGATACCTCTCGTGATCTCAGACGCGATGAACTCGCGTAGCCCGTCATCGACCTGCTCGGACCCTGCACCCGAGCCTGATCCTGATCCTGAACCTCCTGCTCTGTGTCATGTGACCACCATACTGAAAATAAAACACGTAAATTTCAGGATCATACAAACTTTTGAGAGGCGTCACACACTTCCCAAGTTTCCTGGTTCCATCTTGGCCCTCCTTGACTCGAGTACGTATCCTCTTCTTTCAGTAGTACGGGCCCATACTACCTTCCACATCTATTTGTACTTTCCTCAAGGATTGCCTCAACTTCACCAAGTCCCTTTCCAACTGATCTCATCCTAGGCTTTCCTAGGGCACCCTCCGGCCTACTCTCCGCCATCAGCTGCACTAGGAGTCCCTACCACCTTTCCTTAACTAGCTTGCAGATACTATTACATATTCGCTTACTAGTTAGTTAAAGCTAGTCAGAACCCCTATAGCACAAAGCAAGCAGCATTCGTGCATCGAGTATCCAAATCAAGCATAACCTACTCAGTCTACCATGTCACTGACTAACAGCTCTAACATACAGCTTAATAAGCTCCTACAGCAGGCATACAAGGCATCCTTCATAGATCCTTAGCCCTACTCTAGCATGCAGTTCTCAAAAGCACATAATAGGCATACAAGGCATCCTCCTAGATCCTTAGCCCTAATCTAGCATGCAGTTCTCATAACCACATCATATATCATAACATAACAAGTATGGGTATCTTGGGGAAAAATTACTTGAGCTCGGTCGGTCGCACACATCACATACCTTGTTCCTTCTCAAATTTAATTTAGATTTTTGAAAAACTATTTCCTTGTAAAAATATTTCAAGCCCTCGGTTTGAGTTCAGACACCCCCCGAGGGTGTGCTCGAATCCTTCAAACCAAGACTCTGATACCAACTTGTAACATCCCAAATTTCGAGGCCAAAAATTTCATTTTTAATTAAGAGATTCATAACATAGTTTACCAAACATTGCCAATGTCTTAAGAATTTATAAATTAACATAACAGGATGACTGAAAATCCATGGCATCAAAGTAATGAAAATCAAAGTACAATCCAAGAAAACTCCTTGCGGAAACCATACGTGTGTGTGTGTGTGATACGCTGCTACACCGCCGAATCTTTCCCTTTAGACGAAGAGGTGCCTGAAACCAGAACTCAAACTGTAAGCACGATTATAATCATATTGTCAGGTATATCTGGGGTGCTGACCTACCCATGTCAAGCCATTCTGGGTGCTGAAATACCCATGTCGGGCCGTTCTGGGGTGCCGACTACCCTCCAGACTATCTCAACCGGCAACGGGGACTATTTCATCCCCTACCTCTATCATACAAAACAAATATAATCATATCATCAGGTATATCTGGGGTACTGACCTACACTTCGGTCCTAACGACCGAGTCAGGGAAAAACTACCCCCTGCTACTACCACTAACTCATATAGCACATCACATAAGCATGTCTCATAAGTATAGCACATAAGCATATCTTATAAGCATATCACATAAGCATACCAAGATAATTATCACAAAGACAATTATCTATCAATTACTCTTGTTGGTGGGCAGGCATTGTGGACTTAGACCCACCCCTACTGGAAGGTAACTCACCTCAACGTCGTGTAGTGTCTGCACTGTCCTTGGTGTGAAAGTCGGCTCTCCTCGACTCCTCAGTCCCTACACGACAACACTGCTAAGTTATCAATTTGTACTCACAACCCCTACATGGGTCAACTTGAATCCAAGTCAAAGTCAAAGTCAAACCCTGGTCAAGTCAACTCTTTGGTTGACCAGACTTGCCGAGTTGGTACGCAAAATCGCAGAGTCCCTTCGTCCACATAATACTACAAACCCGTCCCCACTCTTCGAGTCTAGCAAGAGTTCGACGAGTTCACATTCAACAACACTTCAGTAAATATTCAACCGACTCAGCGAGTTCTTCCTTGAACTCGTCGAGTTCATCTTCAGCATACGAATGCGACCAGTCTATGACTCACCGAGTTGTATGAACAACTTCTCGAGTTCATCTTTAAAGATTGGGAGATTGCCTTGGACTCGCCGAGTTTGCTCGAATACTCGTCGAGTCCCATCATTTACAGGTCCCTTATGAGCCTAAACAACTGAGGAACCTTCCACACTATCATCTGGTCCATCGACAGATAGGATTTGGTGGTCATTACACTCCGACTCGTCGAGTCCCAAGAACAACTCGTTGAGTCCATCCTTGATCATTACTATACAGTCGATTTAAATGGGTCTTAACATATCAAAACCATAGATCTGGCCTCCTAATGTCCATTTTACACATAAAGTTCCACGCTTGGTGCACACGCAAGGAGTTTTTGGCTCAAAAAGCCATAAAAGTTGTTCTTCAAAGTGCATGGGGCTCTCATGGCCATAAAGTTGGCACCTTTATGCCATGAGACCCCTCCAATGACCCTGATTTGGAGTCAAAGCTCCATATAACCCTTCATAAATTCAAAAATGGATTAGAAAGCCCTAAAGATACTCAAAATCCAAGCCCTAAGGATGAATAAACACATGGAAGGCCAAGACAGGGGCACTTTACCTTGAATGAGCTGGAAATGGAACAAAGTCTCTGGATCTCTAAGCCCCAACTCGAACTCTCAAGCTTCCTTCCTCTTTTCAAGCTTCACAGTCCACCAAAATGCACCAAAATGGCCTTAGGACACTCACACAAGGCTAAGGTCCCAATATAATGCTTTCTGGGAATAATAGGGATTGTGGAGGCTGAGATAAGTTGTTTAAATAGGGCACAAACCTTCAAAATTAGGGTTTCACCCAAACAACACCTACTCGCTAAGTCAGTCTTCCAACTCGTCGAGTAGGACATTTAAACTTCCTGTAGATCACGACTCAACTCGAAGAGTTAGGACACCAACTCGTCGAGTCCTAGAGAAAAACATAATAAATACTTGAAAGGAAGCATACCAGGGATTGTGTGTTACAGTGCCCCCTCTGCATCAACACTGCACGCATCCCGAATATAGAAGCAATACAATAAGCTACAAAGTCCTTCACTCCCTTAGGAAGGGCTAACACTGGAGCTTCGCATAATCTCTGGCAAAGAGTCTCAAATAGGGCCTACTGCTCGGGCCGCCAAGCAAAAGTAACGCCCTTTCGGGTCAATCTGGTGAGAGGGGAGGAAATCTTGGAGAAATCTTTGATAAACCTCCGATAATAGCCGGCCAAACCCAGAAAACTCCTGATCTCGGTCGGGGATCTCGACACCTCCCATCTTATAACTCCCTCAATCTTGGCCGGATCGACCAATATTCCATTCTGATTAACGAGGTGTCCCAGGAACTAGACCTCTCGTAACCAGAAATCACACTAGGAGAGTTTGGAAAAAAGCCTCTCTGTCCTCAATACTTCGAGAATATCTCTAAGATGCTCCTCATGCTACTCTCTGGATCTCAAATACACCAGAATATCGTCGATGAACACGATCATCGATCGATCCAACATAGGCCTTTACACCCGGTTCATGAGGTTTACGAATGCTGCCGGTGCGTTGGTGAGTCCGAAAGGCATCACCACAAAATCGTAGTGCCCATAATGAGTGCTAAAGGTTGTATTCTGGATATCCTCCTCACAGACTCTCATATGATGATATCCAGATCTCAAATCAATCTTTGAAAACAAAGACGCCCCTTACAACTGATCGAACAAATCGTCGATCCTCGGTAGTGGATAACACTTCTTGACCGTTAGCTTGCTCAACTCCCGGTAATCAATGCATATCTGGTGTGAACCATCCTTTTTCTTGACAAAAAGGATTGAAGCTCCCCACGGTGAGCTACTCGGTCTGATAAAACCCTTCCCCAGCAGCTCCTGGAGTTTTGAGGATAACTCCTGCATCTCTGGTGGTGCAAGGCGATTAGTTGCCTTGGAATAGGGGCCACTCCTGGAACGAAATCAATCTGGCACTCCACCTGCCTCTTGGGAGGCACACCTGCCATATACTTAGGAAAAACATCTGAAAAATCGCACACTATCGGAACCTCGGCGATATAACTCGGCTTCTCTATGGCAACCCGTGTATCCATCACATACGCCAAAAAGCCCATTCGACCCTACTGTAGACTCTGTCTTGCTCTGGCAGCGGAGTAGAAAGCTGATCCAGATCTGGTACCCTCGCCATACACCGTAAGCACTCCCCTACTAGGGTATCGTATAGTCACTAACTGACGCTCACAGTCGATCACAGCTCCAAACCAAGTCAACCAGTCCATGCCCACTATGACACAAACATTACCCATCGCGATCGGTACCAGGTCTATCAATAGTGTGACATCCCCATTTTCACGGCCAAAAAAGACCGATTTTGTTTATGCTTTATAAAAATCAGAGTACCTCTTTTAATAAAAAATGTTGCACAATTTGTTCCCAGTAAAACATGATAAATACGTTATCCAGGCATTTTCGAAGAAAAATATTTTTATTCATTTTAAAACATTTGCGATGTCATCGTCAATACAGAAACATAAGCATAAACAGAACTTACATTTATTATCACTAGTGATTTATATCTCCTTAATCTCTCAGTGTAATGTGACTTCATATCAACACATGTGATATAAATAAACTGAGTGGGTCAGGTTGGGAAACCGGATGAGTACATAGGGTTTTCAACCCACAATAATATAATTATTATGTTTAATCTTCAAACAATTAATCAACCCAATTACCCATCCCTATTATCTTCTTTACTGTTAAGGATCTACCCTAAAAATAAGCTATTCCCCGTTCATTTATTCCTAAGGATTATCCTAAGGAATAAGTACGAAGTCCATCGTTACCAAGGTTTATAGATTACAACTGGTGAACACGTAGTCCAAAACATCTGGTGAACACTGAGTTAAAAAATAACTAGTGAAGACACTTAGTTCAAAAATACCTAGTGAACACACTCAGTTCAATATACCTAATGAGCACCTAGTTTAAAAACACCTACAAGTTACGAGCCTGCTAGCGTTCCATTGGACTGTCTAGTATAGTCTGTGGTCGTCATCTATACTCCACTAGATGATTAGATCACTGTCAACATTGATGTCTTTCATCGTGTTATCACACAACAACTATTTCATCTACCAATGTTTTACCCAACACATATTGTAGATATAAAATACATATACCGTTTAAATCATTTAAAACATGTATAAAAATCTCTCACCCAACATAGACAGCAAGTATTCAGACAATATGCACACATAGCACGTAATTTATATTAAAATACTTCATATCTATGTGTAAGATGAAATAGCCTATGCACTCACTTGAAAAGGTTGTGACTCGGCACTCGGACGACACTTCGTTTACTTTAAACAACTCCTTTGACAGAACCTAGTATCATTACCACTAGAGTTTAGTCTAATGCTCGACAAGACTAATTAATAGTCTAACTATTATTACTATTATATAAGAGTTAACACAATAATTTTCACCCACTATGTACAAACAAGGGCCAGACATGGAACACTAGAGGGCAGGATCATTTTGGCATATAGCACCTCTAAAATCCAGCAACCCAAGCGGCCCTCCAAACCAGATTCCCCATACTGTGAGTGGTTAAAAAGATATTATAACGACACTTATATAACTCAAAATAATAGCCCAAATATTTATTATAAGGTCCTAATAACATTACTATATTTAAATAAAAACTATATTTAAAATAGCGTAGGCGTATCTTACCTATGACGGGGTTTGGCTACAAGCCAGGCTCTGCAGGGCAGAACTTCCGAGCCGAAAGCTCTTCTCAGAGCCGTCGAGCGCTCCGGGGATTTCTTCTAGCGCTAGGGGAGTTTTGGGAGGTTTAGAGAGAGTGTAGAGAGAAGAAAGAATGGGAAAGGTGTGAAGAAAATGAGGGTGGGAGAGGATCTATTTATAGGGTGAAATTGGATGAACTTGGTGCCACATGTCACCATCTGGTGGCAAGACTTGGGGAGAAAGCAATGGCCAAGATTATGCCACGTCACCCGTTTTCGCATAGCACACTTCCGACTTCTAAAATCCATAACTTTCGCATATGAGCTCCGTTTTTGACGTTATTTATACCCACACGTAGGTAAAAATAAGATCTACAACTTTCATTTTGACTCCGTCGGTTAATTCTCGACCAATCTTAAATTTAACTGTAGGAGGAGATTACACAGTTAAATGTTCGCGTAAAATTCATAACTTCTACATAACGACTCCGTTTTCATCTGTCTTTTTTACCGTTGAGTTCCTATTAATGAGACATTCAACTCTCATTTAGGTTGTGTAGGCCAAAAACCGCTCGATATAAAATTCGAGTTTCGGGCCGTACACTACTATGCCAAATCTTAGAAAATTGATAACTTCCTCATACAAAATCAGATTTGGGCGTTTTTTTTGTATGTTCTTGGTTTAACGTATACTACAACTTTTGTTTATATAACTAAGGCCAAAAAGTCCTCTATCGCAAATTCACTATTTATGTCTCTCGCTGCCGTGCCGGTTTTGCCGTAAAACTTCGACGGACCATAACTTCTTAGTTATAACTCGAATTTTGGCATTCTTTATATGTACGGAACCCTTGTAACATATAATAACACTTGGTTAAGATTAATCCTTCTAAATAATATTCCATCAATAACTCATTTTTGATGCTTATTGTCTCTAAATTGACTACCCTGGATCTATGGGCATTACAAATGGCAAAAACAACATGCTCGTTGGCTATAGAAACCCTCAGATGTCGACTCAACGCCTCACTTCGGATACTGATGTGATGACTAAAAGCTAAATACACGAAGGTTCGACTCGCACCTGAGTCAAATAACAACAAAGCAGGTACATAAATCATAAGAAAAGTACCTATACACAGCATAATATAAGCACAACATATCTCAAAAGAATATAAATAAAGAATACGTACCGGCCACGACTTCAGGTACTACGCATACCTCCTCCGCTGTCAGCTGAAAGGCTCTCCCACGAACCCTTGGTGTCTCGGCCTTTGCTGGCCGACTCTTAGTAACGCGTAAAGCAGCAGGTGCAGAACCCTGTGCTGATCCCTGAATGAATTGCGAACACTCGACATTCTGATGGACGGTCTGGTTGCAGTGAAAGAAAACTACAAACCCCTTGGGCAAATCCTTCGCCATGTGCCCCTCCTTGCCACATTTTTATCAAATCCCCGCACGACACAATCCCTCATGACTCTTGCTGCACTTTCCACAAGTGCGGCCCTTCTGACCCCCTACTCTAGTATCAGTGGGCTTAGCCAGATTCATCGCTAGCTGCGACTGCACTGGTCTCCGGTCTCTACCCTGGGACTCCTCCTCCTCCCTGGTCTGTAACTCTAGCTCAATCTCCCTCCACCTGGTATTGGTCTGAAGCTCAACCAATGTCTGGTGTGATGATTTCACCACAAACTCTCGTATATCCCTCCTCAGTATGCTCAGATATCGGCTCACACGTGCCTACTCGGTAGACACGTGTTCAAGGAAAAACAGCACCCCTCATGGAACATCCTCGAGATCTCATTCACAGTTTCTATCTTCTGCTTGAGAGATAGAAACTCTTGGGTCATCCATTTCCTCTCCACCTGGGGAAAATACTCGCCTCAGAACAACTGTGTACACTTCTTCCATGTCACTGCAACATGATCTATAGGGGTAAAGCTAGATGTCACAAACTTCCACCAGTCCTTCGCTCCCAAGCGAAGCTGGTTCAGCATAAACTGAACTCTCAAATGCTCTGGGCATGAACACGTGTAAAAACACCCCTCAATATTAAATACCCATCTCAAATGCTCCGGTGCTTTTAGTAGTACGGGCCCAATACTACCTTCCACACCAACTTGTAGTCACCTTAAGTTCTACTCCTAGGATCCTAGTTCACAAGTACTCTACCTCTCACGAGTAGCATACTACCCTCTCAGTAGACCTCTCATAAGCTTTTCTAGGTATCTCTTCCTAGATTATCCCTCAACTTTGAACTCTCTCTAAGTGATTCCTGCTAAATACTCCGACTCATCATATACTCAAGGAAAATATCACATAGCAGCAACTCCTAGGCTAAGGCATCACAAATCAGGCAAATCTAGCCCTAACATGAAATACTTAGCCTATTCTCTAGCATGCATCCGTAACATCTCATAAACATCTCATAACACAAATAAGTAAGGGTATTTTGGGAAATCACCGTTCAGGCTCTAGCTGATTGTACACACTACTCCAACTCATTTTTCTCTTAAAACACTTTCTCATTTTTAGAAAAATTTATTTGTTTTGATTTTTTTTTCAAATCCTCAGTTTGAGTCCAGACAAGGCTCTGATACCAACTTGTAACACCGTAAATTTTCAAACAAAATTTTCATTTACAAGCACACTTATCTCATTAGCCCAATCACAAAAATACCAAGAATAGCAAGTTATCAAAACACATGTTCCAAAAATTGCTTATAACACAATCCAAGATCCACCAAAAACATATCTCCAACTCGTGTGTGTGTACAATCACACAAGTGCCTTCCCGTGATCCTAACAGGTACTTGAAACACATAACACATAACACGGTAATCACGAAGCTTAGCGAGTTCCCCAAAATACCATATACACAAATAATAAGTCACTCATGGCTATAACTCGGCATGGACCCTCCGGTCTCACAGCTCGGTATGGACCCTCCGGTCATGTGCCTCAGTGAAGACCCTCCGGTCTCACAACTCGGGTGGACCCTCCGGTCCTAACTCAATAAAGCTAAGAATAATACACATCATAGATCACAAAGACATAATGCAGAATATCATAATACTTAACATAAACATATAAGACCCTCCGGTCACACAAAGATTACCACTCTAGGTAAGTGTAGTGAGAAGACTCGCCTCGTAAGCAAGCAAGTAATAATCTCATACACGAATCTCGAACTAGCCTCCGCCTAACACGTAAGATAATTATCTCTAATTAGCACTTAAATCACGACTCGAAATAAACTAAGTTATTCTCTCTCTCAAACTCTTGGAATGGGTAAAAGACCATTTTGCCACTCTATGGTCCCCATAATCCCTCCCTCGACCAAACCCTAAAGTCAATAGAAGTCAACAGTCCATGTTGACCTGACTCACCGAGTGCATTTATGTGACTCGCCGAGTCCCCATTGTTCCTTCAAAATGACGCGAAAACCCAACTTAACTCGTTGAATTTTCTCGTCAACTTGTCGAGTTACCCATGTCCAGACTCATTAGGGAAACCCTAGCCGCGTCGTCGAGTCAGATCATTGACCCGGCGAGTCTATTTAGTCTGTATTCTCATTCAGACATTTTAAGGTAGATCCATCACTCCAAACTCTAGATCTAGTCTCCCAAGGCTCGAATGTCACGTAAAGCTTCGATCTTTACGTTCATGCATGACATATTTGCTCCATAATGCTAATACAAACTCCAACAAAGGTTTGCTGCTCATAGGCTTGCCTCTAGCTCCATAAAGCTTGGGTCTTTGGGCTCACAAGACCTCCTACCATCCAAATTTGAGGTTTCAACCTCAAGATATGCTCAAGGGACTCCGTGACACAAGAAGAATGGGGAAAAACCCTAGAACTCCCCAAACTAAGATCTCACAAGAAAAATGATTAAAATAACATCTTTTTACCTCAAACAGAAGCTATCCACTGAGAACCTCTAGATCCAAACGTTTTTCCTTGCTCCAAGCTTTGATGCTTTCCTCTTCTTCTCTCAAAGTGCACCAACATACTCAAAATAGCTCTCCTCACACAACAAGCTAAAACTCGATTACGGTTCTTCACAATACTCAAGGGTGATGTGGGAGGCGGAAATGAGGGCTTAAAGCCCTTTAAATAAAACTCAACTCCAGAAAATTAGGGTTTCCTCACACAACGTCAACTCGGCGAGTTGGCTCTCTGACTTGTCAAGTTGGTTATTAAACCCACGTGGCCAAATCGACTCTACTCGATGAGTTGGGGCACCCACTCGTCGAGTCACTCAGTTCACTCGAAAATAAATAACAAACATATATAGTATTAACAGCGACACATTGAACATTTGGGACTAGGGGCAGACCTTGTAGGTGTCCTGGTCTGGCACCGGCAACACCTATTTTTCTGTCCGCAGTGGAAAATTTTTTGAATTTTTTACCTATTTTTTCTACATCGGCGATACCTATTTCAACTTCGGCAACACCTACTATGTATTCGTACGTCCGCCCTAGTTTGGGACGAGGGAATAGCGGTGACCCTTTTGCGGTAACAACCACACTCTTTAGCGGTGACCGGTATCGCCGCTAATGATCATGTTTCTTGCAGTGAAAATCAATGGTTTCATTAATTTGTAAATAGAAGAAAATAACATAAAGTGTGTACATAGTTTTTTTTAATACTTTCATCTATTTTCAAAAACAATGAAAACATTGGTTTTGTCACTGAAATTATGAATGCAACAAGAACATTGTTGTTTCCAAAAACAATTCGTATTTTTATATACTGAATGTTTCTATATATCAGTATATATCACCTAATAGCAGCGTCAAAACGTATCTCCAAACAATGAAGATTGTTTTTCTTCTATCGATTCATTTCAGTCTATTTATTTCCGTTCATTGCTATGGTGGGAACGGATATGATCCTCTTGAGAACGTTTTAAGAATCCAACGTTCTAAAAGATCAGTACATGATCCTATCAGAAACAAAGAGCTAAAAACCGAGTATTCATACTCACCCGTATATGTGGGCCCACAAGACGGGTTGAAAGATTTCGACAAGATATCATCTTTGCCAGGTCAACCAACTGGAACAGATTTTGACCAGTATTCAGGGTATGTGACTGTCGACCCAAACCATGGGAGAGCACTCTTCTACTATCTTGCAGAGTCGCCCTTTAACTCTTCCACCAATCCTCTTGTACTTTGGCTCAATGGAGGTATTTATTTATTTTTATTTTTTTTCTTTTTTAAAGATTTTTTTTGTTCAAAAACTAACTTATGAATCGCTCCAGGGCCAGGTTGCTCCTCGTTTGGAAACGGGGCCATGATGGAACTTGGACCATTTCGAGTCAATGCTGATAATGTAACCCTTTCACATAATAAATATGCATGGAACAATGGTAACAATCATATATCTATGTATATGTTTCGAAAAAGAGCATTTTAATTTTTAATTATGTTATAACGATCGATTAACCTCTGCAGTTGCAAATGTACTTTTCTTGGAATCCCCAGCTGGAGTAGGATTTTCTTACTCAAATACATCTTCAGATTATGAAACCGGAGATATACAAACAGCACAAGATTCGTATACATTTCTAGTCAATTGGTTAGAAAGGTTTCCAGAATACAAAAGTAGAGATTTTTATATCACGGGAGAAAGCTATGCAGGACATTACATCCCACAACTTGCACAATTAATTGTTCAAAACAACAAGATCACTAATCAAACTGTCATCAACCTCAAAGGAATTGCTGTAAGTCAGAAATCCTGATGAGTAACGCTAAAGTTGATGATAATTAATGCTCATGTAATCAAGTTGTGACATATTTTCAGCTTGGAAATGCTTATGTGGATTCTGAAACAGAAAACACAGGAATGTACGATTACTTCTGGAGTCACGCGATCATATCTGATGAAATCCATGAAGGAATCCTCTCCAACTGCAATTTCTCTGAGGCTGCAGGAACCATAACAGAAACATGTGAAGATTATCTAAGTCAGGCTAAAGCTGCAAGAAGCAACATCTACTTTTATGACATCTATGCTCCTTTATGTTCGTCATCAAGCAACACCACTCCTTCAGTAAGCTCTTATCTAAATACACACACATCTGGAAATTGAATCTTAACATGAATTCACATCACTGGAACAGATATCAGAATTTGATCCATGCACAGGAAATTATATCGACTCATACTTGAACATAGCTGCGGTTCAACAAGCCCTTCATGCAAAACCGGTTTACTGGGAATCTTGCAAGTAATACTACTAATTAATCTTAAAAAGTTCATAATGTGAAAATCTTGAATCACATAATTTTGATCAATTTTTATAAATTTCTTCTATCCATATAGTAATTTCATAGGCAATCACTGGAAGGATATGCCGTTTACAGTCTTGCCGGTGATTCAGGATCTAATTTCATAGGCAATCAGCGTTTGGATATACAGGTAGAAAATCAAATGTTGTTGTGTTGTATTGGATGCTTATCTGATTATAGCTTAAATAAAAACTAAAACTCATAAAACTTTCAGTGGAGACACAGATGGGAGAGTACCTGTGACAACAAGCAGGTATTCAATAGACAAACTAGAAACTTCAGTGGAGAAACCATGGTACCCATGGATGTATAAAGAGGAGGTAGAAAGCCTTCCATTTAATCATCATTTGTATATTTCTTTAACTAAATTTAACAAAATGATGCGAGGGAATTTCTATTTGTTTTTAAGGGATTTTTTAGAACATGTTACAGCTAACTCATACACCCACTACTCTATTTAGGTTGGTGGATACGTTGTTGGATACCAAAACCTAACGTTTGTGACAATAAGAGGGGCTGGACACTTTGTCCCAAGCTATCAACCTGCTCGTGCACTTGCATTCTTCTCTTCCTTCTTAGAGGGAAAGCTTCCGTGAACAGTTCCCTCATTCACATTTCTACCAATTACTATTTACTAACTAGAACTTTGAGAATAATGGGTTAAGAACTTAAGGTTGATCTATATCATCAAGAGTACAAATTCTAGACTTATGATAAGATTACTTGGAATCTTTGTTGCCTCTACGTACGTACCCGGGTTATGCTACACATGTAAATTCCTTTTATTGCTTGCCTCATTTATTCATATTTGTTTTTTCACCTTTTTGTGAAGAAAATACAACCAACCATGGCATGAATTGATTTAGATAAAGCGGTAATGAAAAGCTCCGGAGTTTATGTATATCCGTGGGAACACAAACGGATAAATGTGACGCTGACAAATATAATGATAGATACATATGATAGGAGCATTTCTATAAAGTACAAAGAGTTGGTGTGCTGGAAAACTATTACCATGAATAAGAATAACCATATGACATCGTCTTAACAAACCCTAAGCTGACATATATGATGTACTAGGTTGGTAGGCCACGGTCGATTCTCCTTTTAATGAGTTAGTTCAATCTAGACAAACTTATATAAATGGTTAATGTGGTTTTCCATATTCTCAAATTTTGTCCCAAACATTTTGTCGTTACATGGATGGTTCATGTGTTTTCAATTCCATGAACGGTTGATCCCATAGCCCGATGAAATTAAATTTCTACCCTGTGTTTATTTTATCTTTGTATGTAACTAATTTTCAATTAAAAAAAATAATAAATTCCTTTACTTCCCTCACTCCCAATAGCACTCATCTCCCTCCTATTCAATTTCTCCTCTTAGGTGGCCACAACTCCCTCTCCATTTCCCCTCTCTGTTTGTTAGTCATTTTGTGAGGTTAAAGAGAAGCGCCACCATCGTTGCTTCTTAGGAATAGGAGGTGGGGACTTACAAGGCATCGATGATATGTGTCTTGATGCACCGCCTCAGGAAGGGGAACCGATGGTTCCGGTGATGAAGAGAAATGAGCACCACTATCATTGCTTCTAACATGTTTCTTAGTAAATAGCGTGTAATACTTTTGCTTCTCCTTCAACTATAACCCTAAAAAAACCTAGTGCTACATCTTGAGTCGAGTAATCCAAGAATTGTACATATATAATCATTTAATTTCTTTTTATTTGCTCAAAATTTGAAATTGCATATTTAATTCGATGGTCACCAATTGTACATATGTTTAATTCGTTTGGCATTAAGAATTAATTCGATTAATGCGACACCAAACCTAACAAATTGATTTGATGGTGGTTATAAAATCTAAATGTGAAGTTGATGTTCTTGTTATGATTTTAAGTTTAAGAAATTGTTTATGGGTATTACTTTCGGTTTTGGAATGTGAAATAGTTTTTCTATTTATGATTTTAGGATATGGTGGTCGAGGAGGAGGGAGTGGGTGTGTGATAGGGATAAGCAGTTTGTCTCAAATCCCGATTCAGTACCAGACGCGGTATTGTACCGGAACCAGTATCGAACCGTACCGAATTTAAAAATATGGGACGGTACTTGGTACTCAAAATACATGAAATTCGGAAATCGGTACCGCCAGTACTGGTACTAATACCGAGTACCGGTACCATTCCCGGTACCGATACCGGTGATGTTAATTCGGTTCGGTACTCGGGATTAACTTTCGATCAAATTCGGTATTCGGGAACGGTACGGGTCGGTACCAGTTCCGTCTCACGCTCATCCCTAGTGTGTGAGTGGGGTGGGGTGGTGAATGGAGGAAGTGTGGGTGGTAGACAATGGTGACAATAGGTGGTGGTTGTAAACAATGGTGACAGTAGGTGGTGGTGGTGACGGTTTGTGTTCTTGAGAGAAAGACGGTTTTGTGAACTTGAATTATGTTTTGTGAGCGTAAAATAATTAAAGAAAAAGGGAGTCATAAGGAACTATGTTTTTTTTTAGTTTGATACATATTTCTTGCAAGTCGCTAGAAAAATGGTTACCGATGGTGACGGTGGAGGGGAATGGAAGAAAGGAGTAGACAAGGTGTGGGTGGATTGGGTTAGTGGGTAGGGGCAATGTTGTAAAAAATGCTCGATGTTAGCTAGATGGTGGACTAAGTCTAATTGATTAATCGGACAGGAGAGATTAATCGGGGACCATAATTTTCTAATCAGTTGAATTTTAAAAAATAAAATATAACTAATATCATAACAAATTTTGTAAAAACCACTAGGGTTAATATCACAAAAGTCCTATGTTTTTGGCACTAAATTGGAAACCTGAATTTAATTTTTCATTTACTGTGACCACGACATTTTCTTTGAGTTATCGTTTGAGGGCAAAGAGCCGGTCACCAGTAGGTAACATGTACCATCCGGTCACCACTAAGCTATTCCGTAGCCATCACCTTTCATGAACCATCATTGCTAAAGGGTTTTGCATGCATTCGAGAAGGTTTTGAAGCTGAGAAGAGTTTCACAGTCCCCAATTTCGCAACTTGAAGCTCCGAAATCGTTGGTGAAGTAGGGTTGGAAACAAGGTACGTGTATGGAAACAAGAACATGATGATTATGAGGGTGGTTATCTTCGTGTATGGAGTTCCAAGTTTGAACTAACAAGTTGTGTTTTTGTTTTTTTATGAAACAGATGGCTTCTACTTCTGGAACTAAGAAGCCTAAAGGGCCTAAGCTCCTTGAGAAGACATATCTTCTAGACTCTGACTCCGATGAAGATACATTTGACTTTAGCTTCTTAGATTTTTCTGAAGAAACTTTCAAAGCCCCCTCAAGACCATGTGATGATCTCAGTTTCTTAACTTATTGTGTGATGAAAACGTATTAAGGAGAAGTATTGATGGAATGGTAGATGATGGAGACATTCCTGGTGTCCAACAAAAAGAGCATGCCCACTTAGATGAGGACAATGAAGATGTTGGTGTGGAGTATAGGGCGCATGATCCCAATGTTGACTGGAAAGAGATGAGGCCCCGATTAGGAGACTGTTATGAATCCCCTGCTCAACTCAGGTTTGCTTTAACTAACTATGCAGTCCATGGAGGGTACCAGCTTTATTTTGAAAAAAGTGATAGAGTGAGGGTTATAGCTAAGTGTGGTAGTGGAACCAGGGACAACAATGATAACAACAAAATGCAGTGTCCATTTAGGGTTGCAGCTGGATGGAAGTACAATGAAAGAACATTCCAGATAAAATTTTGTAATGAAATGCATCTGTGTGCTAGGAATTATCATTTTGGTTCCTTAGTTACTAGCAGTTGGTTAGCCAAACACTACCTGAAAGATGTAATCATGAAGCCCAAGATGACATTGCTAGAGATGCAAGCAGATGTGCTACAAAGGTTTTCAGTGAGTGTATCTATTGGGCAATGCCAAAGAGCAAGGGCTATTGTAATGGGGATGATAGAAGGGAAGTTAGAAGACCACTATGCCAAGGTTTGGGACTATGCAGCTGCAATTAGGTTGAGTAATCCGACTACAACTTGCTTGGTGGGGGTAGAAAGTAATTTGGGGTCTAACTATTTCAAAAAGTTTTATGTTGGCTTCAAGACTTTCAGAGATGGATGGAGCAGAGGATGTGTAATACCCTGTTTATTTATTTGATAAATAAATTAATGAATGAACTAATAGTAGCCCTAAAATAAATAATTATATAGCAAGGTGTTGGTCTCGGGGAGCTATTGGTCACAATTTTAGAAGTCGGGGATTAAAAGTGTAAGTTCCGGACTAAGTTTATAATTATTTATGAAGATAGGGACCACTTGGTAAATTATAGGGACTTCATTTGAATAGAATTGTAGATGAGGGGCTGTTTTAGTAAAATTCGGACCTACTTTGTAATGTATTTAGATGGCAGGGGTTAAAAAGGTAAAATATGGATTACATTTAAATAAAAGGGGCATGGAGGGACCAGAGTTGCCAAATTCGTTAAAAGTTTGAATGGGGTCCCTGGACTTAAACCCGTGCCTTCCATTCTCGTTGGAGACTATTTCATTGAGCAACCCTAAATCTAATCCACCTCTATAGCCGCCACCACGATATGAGAGTTCCCCCAGCCGCCGTTGCATCCCAGGATCCGATCGGCACCTGTTGCCGTCCGCTACTCCACTGTCGAGGTCGCAAATCGCCGAAGGAGCACTAGAATAGTCCAGCGCCGTGTTGCTCAAAGCCGCCAGCGATGCTGTGAACCGCAAGATCCGACTGCCACCTGCGACCTTGCCCTTGAAGCGCCATCGTAGCCCTAGCTGTCGGAGTTGATGTGGTAGGACGGAAGAAACACCATGGCGGATGCCAAGGTGGTTGAACACGACGTCAAGCCCGTGTGCCGCCACTCTTGGTGTGCCTACGTATTTTTTTGCTGCCATCTCCTTTCTGGGTGGCTGTAGCTGGTGACATCCTCCTCCGATCGCCTTATGCCACCACAAGGTGCCTGTCTGCGCAACCGCCGCCTACCATGACAAGATTTCCGTTGGGGGTGTGTTTCTTTTGTGTTTCAGACCATATGGTTGTGTGTTTTTGTGTTGTTGATCAGGTGGGGGTGCGTTTTTTTTGGATGGAACCATGAAAAAACCACCATGGCTGCCAACCATGGTGGCTGCCACCCTTTACCACTACCGGCCACCATAAGGTGGCTGTGTATGTGTTTATTTGGTTTAGTGTGTGTGTTTATCTTGAGATTTATCATTGTAAAGTGTAAGTTACAAATTGGAATAATGAAAGGAAAATCAAATCACCACCGTGAGGTGGTGGCTGCCGCCACCGGCCGCCGTGTCGGGTGGCAGTGTGCTTGCCTCGTTGAGTTCGATTCGTTTAGGGTGTTTGAAACCCTAATGGGCCCAACAAGACTTAATGGGCTTAATAAAACCTTAATGGACCCTAATGAAACCTTAATGGGCTTAATTATATTCTAGTGGGCTTAATAGGCCCAATAAAGCCCTAATTTATCTAAAAGCCAAAAAATTAATTAATGGGCTAATATTGGGTTGGAAACCCTAATTAGGGTTTGGAAAACCCTAATGCCAATGAAACCTTAACTTTAAGAATTAATCGGGTCACACACACATAAGAATTATTTAATAACTTGAGATATTAAATAATAAACTTTGGCAAGGATTAATCTAAGCGATAATGGACTTAATGGATTAAGTAGGAAACTTAACCCTAATCATCATTTTATGTGAAACCCTAATTTCACTTAGGTTTATTGTTGGGCCTTTCTTTCGGGCCTTGATGATTGGGTTATTAAATGGGCTATCCAAGATCAAGCATTTAGACTAGAATAATTTAATGGGCCTAGGGTAAGGCCCATGTAAGGGGCTTGGGCCCAATTTGGAAAATTGGGCCATAGTTGGGCCTTAATTATTATATGATGTTGGGCTTCAGAATGAGACCATGTATAGGCCTAGGCCCAATTTGGAAAATTGGGCCATGTGTTGGGCTTTGATCCATAATTGACTTTGGGCCTGTGGATCTAGCCTTGGTCTTGAATAAGCCAAGCTAGGGGTAGTGTAGTAATTACCCAAAGAATGTACTTATGGTTATGTATTGGGACCCAATTGTTAATTGGGTGTTATTTTGGTGTTGACAGTTCGGGAATCTGTCAGCCAGCAACTGAGGTCGAGTCTTCGGGACTTCAGCAAGAGTGGGATTGTGTCTTCGGGACTTCAGCAATGTGAGGTGAGTTACCTTCAAGTAGCGGTGGGTCTACGGCCACAATGTCGGCCCACCAGTAGGAGTTGTATGTTAGATGATTGTCTTTGTGATATCATCTAGGTTTGCTACTACCTGATATGTTATATGTTGGTGAAATGACCCAAAAATACTACCCAAAAATTTTATTTTTAATATAACCAAAAACCATAAATCTGAGTATCGCATAATAAAAACCATAATAAAATACTGTGAAAAAGATGTATCACAACTGTATCCAAACATATCAAAAACTGAATCAACTCCCAGGACAAAACTAAATTGTGGTGTGTGCGATGCCATCATCCCGAGCTCTTCCCTTTGCTTGCGGAAGTACCTGAAACCAAAACTGAAACTGTAAGCACGAAGCTTAGTGAGCTCCCCCAAACTACCACATACCATGCAATAACATATAAAGCACATACTGGGGCCTTGCCCCCTCCATCAGACCGAAGTCCGAAGCTGACTGACTGGGACCTTGTCCCCTACATCGGACCGAAGTCCAAAGCTGACTGACTGGGACCTTGTCCCCTACATCGGACTGAAGTCCGAAGCTAACTGACTGGGACCTTGTCCCCTCTGTTGGGTAGCGGATTTATTATGTATTGCGTCTATTGGGCTCAATTATTAGTCCAAGTTTTGTTATTCCGGTTTGGGCCTGTCCAACCGAGAGCTGATAGGGTTTAATATAAATATATATGCTTGCATGCATATTAGGTTAACGATCGATAGAAACGGTTGATAACGATTACGATAGATCACAGATTATTTTCTTCATCGTTCTTGTAAACCCTAAATCCTCTACAGTAGAAGTTCTTTATCGAGCTCTGCTAAGGATTGTTGATTAATCATTCGACACCTTTGATCCACTCTTGTGTTCTTGCTGTTTACTCGTTTATTATTTTACCTGTTTTAAAGATCTAAACGATCTTCAAGTTAGTTTTTAACTTATCAATTGGTATCAGAGCAGGAGGCTGTGTAATTCATACACTTCTTTTCTGTGAAAAAGGTTTCGATTAGGGTTATTCCGCATTTACTGATAATTATTGAGCCGTCATCTCATAATTGACGTAACTCGATAGTTATTGTTTTGCCCTAATTTAATACATTACAAGTCTGATCTTTCAACAGGTTATTCGATCAAGTATGGACGAGTCGCAATCCAATCCCATTAATATTTCAAACAACATTGGATCAACAACGAAGATTCCCATCCTTTACACCCATGATTATGAAGTCTGGGCGCATCACTTTGAAGATTATGTTATAGGATCTGAGGACAATGGATACCTCATCTGGGAAGCAATCGTTTCTGGACCCTTTTCTCATTCAGCATCTTCAAGGATTATTAAAACTCAAAAGGAGTATAATGATCTTTTGAAAGATGTTAAAGATATTGCCCAAGATGAAAAAGATAAATTTCAGTGCAATATCAAAGCATTGAGATTAATCAGATTCACTCTTCAATCCTATACTTTCAGGCTGGTGAGTTCATGCACAACCGCAAAAGAAATATGGGACAGGCTACGAGAATTATACTCTACGGACGAAGATCTTGAACATTCTATTCAAACCCTACTCTTGTCCGAGTTTGGTGAATTCAAGCAGGGAGCCGAAGAAACCGTGACTCAAACGTTCGATCGCTTCAATCGTCTTCTTAGCAAGATGATTAAACATGACATCGAAAGGAAGCTTATTGAGCAGAAGGTTACGTTTTTGAACGGCCTCAGATCTGAGTGGAGAGCATTTGTGTCCATAGTTAAAGCGCATGAGCAATTCAAATCCTACTCTTTGGCGAAACTGGTGGGCATCCTAAAATCTCAAGAAAAGATCGTGTTACATGAGAAAAATGTGGTTTCAAGCCTGGGTTCGTTGGCGCTCCTGTCCAAAAGCAAAGCGGTGATGGAAGAAGAAGACCTCAATTTGGAGGACTATGACCTCACTTCTGAAGACTATGCTATGATGGTGTCAAACCCCAAAAGGTTCATCAAGAAGAGATTTCCCACCAACAAGAACCGAAATTGGCAGGGGAGTTATAGTTCTGAAAAGGTCAAAGATGAACCGAAGGCAGAAGAATCAAAGAAGGAACCGAAAGTTGAAGGAGATTCGAGAGTGAGCTGCTATTATTGTGGAGGAAAGAACCACTATACAAAGGATTGTGTCCTCAAGAAAATGGCAGAAAAGGACGAAGAAAAGGATGAAGAAGCTTTGTTGCTGAAAAAGCTGGATGAGATAAGGAAGAAGAAATCTACTGCTAACCCTTCTATGAATGCTTTAATTGTGCAGGGTTCGGTAGCTGATGATGAGTTCGGTGGCGTAGAGGTCTGGTCAACCGACTCTGAAGACGATGAAGTAAGGAAGCCTTCTCATGGAAAGGCTTATGTGGTGAAAGAAGAGAGCAGTGGTGGAAAGTGCTTGATGGTGTCCGACGTATCTCAGATGAGGGGATACAACACAGATGGTGGAAATGAAGACACGAAGGAGCAACAGAATTTGTGCTTTACAGCTAAACCGCTCAGCGTGCAGTTCAACGAGCTTGATGAACTGATCAAGAAGGTACAATCCGTTTTTGTTTCTTTCAAAGTCCCACGATGCTCATATGAAAAAGAATTAAAAAGTGTTAATTCAAGAATCTCTCATCTAGACAGTAGTTTAACTCAAACTCGAGTCACCAATTCTAACCTAACTGACCAATTAAGCAGGGTGTCTTCGAAGAGTGAGGAACGACGGATGTGGATCGAACTGAAGGAGTCGGAATTAATCAAAACAAAAGATGAAAACATTTATTTGCAAAGAGACAATTTAAAGCTTTTAAAACAGAGAAATGTTTTTTGTTTGATCGCTTAACGTCTTTACACTAATATCACTCAGCTTCATTTGGATTATGAAATAGGACAAAAGATTCATCGCATGATTTTACCCTTCCTTGAGTTTAAGGAGGATGAAATTGATGCTGAAGCGTATAATTGTGAAAGTGTTATTTCATCTGAGGATGTTAATCCGACGTATATGTATGGACTAGAAAAAATCGAATCTTTCATAAAGTCCAAGGACCATAAGGACATGCTTAAAAACCTTTTGGATGAAAATGATAAATTGAAACTGAGGACCGAAACCATACAAAAATTTGACTCATTGAATGCCAACTTGAGCTCAGAAAATAAAATTGATGTTGAAAATGCATCTGAGCTTAATGAGGACGACAATATGAGTGAAATTTCTGTAGAGGACACAGTTGACTGTTTAGAATTTGTCAAGAGTGAACCGGAAAACCACAAGAATCTCATTTCAAAAAATTCAGTGGAGTTCGCTCGTTTGTCCCAACAAAAGTCCCCGATTCTTGCAGAGAAGGTAGTAGTATACCAAAAAGTAAGAACCACTCCAAATCAGGTGTATAAGGTCACAGGCGTAACCGAACATCAGACTGCTGAACTCACAGCTATTGTAAACGAAGACAATGCTGATGGCTGCGACGAGTTCTTCTGGTCAGCTCCCATCGACAACGCTGATGAAACGGTAGGTTTGTCTGAAAGGACTTCATGGAAAAGCAAAGGCAGATATGTGCCAGAACCTTTGAATAAACCTGATAGCTTCGATGTGCCAAGTACTAGTGGTACAAAAGATGTTCCTCAAGAAAAAGGAATTCCTGCAAAAGAAGTCACTCCTTCAAGTGAAACTTCATCAGTTCAGAGTGAACCAGCTAAAGAAAAACAGAAAGCGAAAGCTAATATCCATCATCAACCGAAGCAGATGAGAAATCAAAAACAGCAAAGGAATCAGAGATACAAGAAGAATCTCTCTGAGAGAAAACAGTTCTGGCAATCACAAAATGCCTATTTCTCATATCGTGACAGGGACTTAAAGTCAGAGAAAAGTCCTGATGAATCACAAGAGAGCAATAACAACCGAAAGCAGAGGTTCGTTCAAAGAAAAACATCAACCGAAAGTAGAGGTTCGGTTCAGAGTATGACTTCAACCGAAAGCAAAGGTTCGGTTCTGAGAACAAAAGAGATCAAAATTCTAGGGTCAGTCCTACTAATGATCAAAAGCAAAAGGGTCACCTAGAATCTCCAGCCAAGAAGTCATCTCAGTCTAAGCTCTCTCATTCTAACTCTTCTAATTCTGCAATTTCTTCTAATTCCTCTCAACCCCATTCTAAATTCCATTCTGTTCACTCTCATAAACCTCAATCATCAACTGAACAAAAAGGAAAACAGAAGGTTTCAGCTGTTAAACCAGAGTCCAAACCTAAAGCAACGAATCCCAATAAAATTAAGGTTTTCACCATCAAAAAGAAAGATGAAACAACACTGATAAAAAGAACATATCTTGTTGACATCTCTCTTACTATTCCTGTTCCTGTGAAAGGCTCACGAGGACCCAAAAAACTTTGGGTTCCTAAATCTGCTTAATTTTTGCAGGTTATCAGTGACGAGCAGTTTGACGAAGAATGGTACATTGACAGTGGCTGCTCGCGTCACATGACAGGAAGGAAGGAAGAGCTAAGGGAATACAGGTCTCTTTCAAATGGTGGAAATGTCAAGTTCGGGAACAACTCCTTCGGCACCATAAAAGGATATGGAATGATTACAAACGGTGATTTCACGATAAGGAAGGTTGCATACATGGAAGGACTACAACACAACCTCATCAGTGTATCTCAGCTTGTTGGAGGTACCGGTCTCAAAGTTTCATTCAATGATGAGGGTTCTGAAATTATTGAGAAGAAGACGAAAAGAGTTATTCTCAAATTGGAGCGTAAAGGTGAAATGTTTCCCCTAAACCTCAAACCTATCAAAGGGAACCCAACTATCTGCCTGTTATCCAAAGCACAATCTGACGAAAGCTGGTTGTGGCACCGAAGGCTCTCTCATCTCAACTTTAAAGATATCAACAAACTTGTCACTGGAGGTCATGTTCGAGGTCTTCCATTGATCAAGTACAATAGAGAACATTTGTGTGCTGCATGTGAAATGGGGAAGCAGAGTCGTCAAAGTCATCCATCTATAATAAACACTAAAGTTGTTGAACCACTAGAATTACTTCATATTGATTTGTGTGGTCCATCATCTATCGAAAGTATCGGTGGTAGCAAGTACATGGGTGTTCTTTCTGAAGCTTAAATCTGAAGCGGCTCACTAGCTAAAGGTGTTCATCAAGCAGATTGAAGTACAGCTGAAGAAAGTCGTTCGCAACGTCAGGAGCGACAATGGACTGGAGTTCAAAAATAAAGAATTCGAAGAATTCCTGGCAGAAAAGGGAATTAGTCACAACTTCTCAGCTCCCTACACACCTCAACAGAACGGAATTGTCGAAAGACGAAACCGATCTTTGTGTGAAGCAGCCCGAACGATGCTAAGTTTCACTTCCTTACCTTTATATTTTTGGGCTGATGCTATTTCTGCTGCTTGTTTTACACAGAACAGGTCATATCTCAACAAGCGCTTCACTCTCACTCCTTATGAGATCATCAACAACAGGAAGCCAAATGTCAAGTTTTTCCATGTGTTCGGTTCATGGTGTTTCATCTTTAATTCTAAAGAACACCGCAACAAGTTTGATGTCAAAGCCGACGAAGGGATATTTCTGGGCTATTCTCTTACTTCTAAAGCGTACAGGGTACTAAACAAGCGTTCGAGGAAAATAGAAGAAACTTATTACGTGACCTTTGACGATAGCTATGTCAAAAAGCTAAAGATCAACGAAGACACAGCTGGAGAAATCTTTCCTCAAACTGGCCAAGTCACAGCCTCGATCGCTAATCTATTTGAGAAGTTCGTTGAGCTATTTGATGAACTAGAGAAGGCCACTCTCTCAGAAGCCAGCGCAGCTGACAACAAGGTAGATCATCTGAAGCAACTGGTCGAAGATGCTGCAAAGAGAATGAATGAAGGAGGATCAAGTTCTGACGACCCTCCACAACACAATGCTTCAGTCGAGGGGGAGGATCCGCCACCATCATCACAGCCAAGCTCACATGTTGAGGGGGAGCTAAGGTCTCAAACTGCTCCCGAACGCACTTCACCAACCGAAGGTACCACACCAACCGAAAGTGCCTCACCACCCGAAGGTGCATCAACGCCTGAAAGCTCAGCACCACCAGAAACCTCTGTAGCGCAAGACACTCAAGATATTCCTGAAAGCTTATCTGTCGAGGGGGAGCATGCTGATATGTCTTACGACTATGAAAGTCAATCCGAACCAGAAGAAATGATTAACGCTGAATTGGATCCAACCTTTGACCCAAACTACCCTCCTCTCGTTAAATGGACCAGAGATCATCCTGTCTCCCAAGTTGTTGGTCATGTATCTGAAACGATTCTGACTCGATCACAACTCAAGGCAAAACAGACTTCCTTGTTTTCAAAAGTAGAATTCTGCATGTTTAATTCCTTCGTATCAAAAGTTGAACCAAAGACAGTTAACACTGCTCTTGATCACTCCGATTGGGTTCAAGCTATGCAAGATGAACTGAATGAATTCGAAAGAAACAAAGTTTGGCGACTCATTCCAACTCCTCCAGATGCCTCGGTTGTTGGTCTCAAATGGGTCTTCAGGAACAAAATGGACAAGGAAGGGAACGTGATACGAAACAAAGCACGTCTGGTAGTGAAAGGATACTGTCAGGAGGAAGGAATTGACTATGAAGAGACTTTCGCTCCTGTAGCTAGGCTGGAATCAGTTAGAATATTTCTCGCCTATGCTGCACACAAAAACTTTGAAGTCTACCAAATGGACGTCAAGTGTGCATTTCTCAATGGAGAACTTGAAGAACAGTGTACGTGGAGCAACCTCCTGGATTCGTCAATGAAAGGTATCCTAATCATTGTTATATTTTGGACAAAGCCGTGTATGGACTGAAACAAGCTCCGAGAGCCTGGTATGAAACGCTGACAAAGTTTTTAAAGATGTCCAAGTTCAAACAAGGTTTGGTTGACCCAACCTTCTTTCGTAAGAAGGAAGGTAACCACCTTATGATTGTTCAAATTTACGTCGATGATATCATCTTTGGCTCAACGAATCCTAGCTTAACGGCTGAATTCAGAAAGCTGATGGAGACTAAATTTGAAATGAGCTCAATGGGTCCTATTAACTTTTTCCTTGGTTTAAATATTAGACAGGGACCCGAAGGCATCTTTATTAATCAGGAAGCTTACACGAAGACTCTCCTTGCAAAATTTGGCATGATGGGAGATTCAAAGGTCAAAGTTCCCATGGCGTTCGGCACCAAGCTCACTCCATCCTTGGATAAACCGGCAGTTGATATTATGCTTTATCGCCAGATGATCGGTTCTCTGATGTATCTTACTGCTAGCAGGCCTGACATAATGTTCTCTGTTTGTTACTGTGCTAGATTTCAGGCGAACCCACGAGAACCTCACATGCTTGCAGTGAAGAACATTCTACGATATCTCAAGCGAACTACCTCTTTAGGTCTATGGTATCCTTCCAACTCAGGCTTCTTCGTTCAAGCCTACTCAGATGCAGACCTTGGAGGATGTGGACTAGACAGAAAAAGCACCACTGGAGGCTGCCAATTCCTTGACGGGAAGTTGGTTAGCTGGCAATCAAAGAAACAAACGTGTGTGTCTTTGTCTACAGCTGAAGCAGAATACATTGCAGTTGCATCCTATACTTCTCAAGTGATTTGGATCCAGAGTCAACTCCGAGACTATGGACTCAATATGAAAAAGATCCCACTATATTGTGATTCTGAAAGTGCAATTAGGATCTGTCATAACCCAGTGCAACACTCCAAGACCAAGCACATAGCACTGAGGTATCACTTCATCAAAGATCATGTGGAAGATGGAAACGTTGAAATTCACTTTGTTAGAACCACTGATCAACTGGCTGATGTCTTTACCAAAGCCCTTCCTGAAGCGTCGTTCAACAAAATTTTACAAGGGCTAGGTATGATGGAATCAGAGTCAGTACCACAAATCACCTCTCAAACTCACAAGTAAGAAGCGAAATAGACCGAACGTTCGGGTTCGGTTTTTGTGCTCATGTACCGAAATGAACTAAACGCTCAGGTTCGGTTGAATAATCTGCACTTCGCTCATCAATTAAAGGTGGTTTTCTTGGTTGTAAATTTCATGTATAATTGTTTCTATTTCATTTCTTTTATTGTCAAAAGTATTTCCTTTCTGAAAATCTGATTTCTTCGGTAACCGAAATAGACCGAACGTTCGGGTTCGTTTTTTCAAAATTTTTCAAAACCGAAACCAACCGAAGGCTCGGGTTCGGTTTTCCAAAATTTTTCAAAACCGAAACCAACCGAACGCTCGGGTTTGGTTTTTCAAAACCGAAACCAACCGAAGGCTCGGGTTCGGTTTTCCAAAATTTTTCAAAACCGAAACCAACTGAACGCTCGGGTTCGGTTTTCCAAAATTTTTCAAAACCGAAACCAACCGAACGCTCGGGTTCGGTTTTTCAAAATTTTCAAAACCGAAACCAACCGAACGCTCGGGTTCGGTTTTTCAAAATTTTTCTCAACCGAAATCAACCGAACGCTCGGGTTCGGTTCCAAAGTTTTTTTTCCCAAAGTTTTTTTATCCTTTTATTTTTTTTCTCAGTCTTATTTTTTTATTTTTTTTATTTTTTTATTTGTTTTATCATTTATTTTCTCATATCAAAAACTTCAAAAATATTTTGTTCTTTATTTGCTTTTTGTCTTTAATTTTATTTGTGTGTTCGTTTATGGGGATTTGTTGAAATAGTTAAGTGTCCCTAGAAGCATGCTGCTGTATGTGCCCAAAGCCTCATCAGATTCTGAATAATAGTCTTAATGACTTGGTATACACAAACCTTGTCTTCCCAATTAGGCTATCACATTTATTCTAATCGTGAGCTACCTAACTCTCTTCTCACATGAGATAAGAGTTTTCTGCTTGGTCCTATTTTTCACAGCAGAGGTACTTTGATTTCTTACACCATCTCTATTACATTTCTCCATTAAATTCATTTCACAAACGTAACCCTTGAGACTCTCAGAAATTACCACTGAGGTTTATGGTTACTCAAAAACTGCGTTTATGATCTTAGTTTCGTGCCACTACGAGCTGAGTGAAACCCAAAATTCAATACCCAATCTGAATTGACGGTGAACAATTAATTTGCTCAAGTTTTCACTAATGGATTGACGGACGTATCTTCATGAAATCTCAAAATTTTCTTTTGTGTGATTCCTATGAAATTGTTAAACACCATAACATTTCTTCCCTTGGGATCCAATTTTTAATTTTTTGTTGAGATTTTAGATTTCCCAGCCATTATAAAAATTATTACCCACCTACTTGTTCAACAGACTACACCGGTCTCACAAGTACTTTGTTCACTTTCTATCTTATTTCAAGATTAGAACTGTTGAATCAAAGCAAAAGCCACCCTAAGAAGCCTAATTAAAAGAAGCCTTTCAACACTTCTTAATAAGTGTTTGATCGTTATTCAACGGGAAACCACACTAACACTTTAAGGTCTCTCTTGACTTTGAAGGAAGAGATTCGCGCTCGGGATCATTTGTTTCGTGTCATTATTGACATCACAATTTTTCCTAAAAAAGAATTGCTTTATTTCTTTTCTTTTACACCCTTAGCACGAAAATCTTTGATTTTCCAAAATTCTGGTTCTAATAATTACAGGCTTTTTCATTGGATTGGTGGTCAATTATAAGCTGTGGTCAATTTTAATCCACGTGGGCGTATTATTCAAAAGATGTTGTTACACTTTAAAGGGATAAGATGAAGAGTTGCTGACACAGGCGGGAGTTTAATTGATTTGATTTCAAACGGCGGAAAAGGGAACGCGTGCGAATTTGAAACGTCTAATCTCCATATGACGTCGCAGACGCGTGTGCGAATTTGACACGGTTCTTCTCCAAAAGGCACAGAAAGGGCGCGTGTGAATCTGAAACGATTTATCTTCAAACGGCGCTTGATGGGAGGCGTGTTCTTCGGAATCTGACACTCTCTCTCATGCGTGATCATTGGTTACCCTAACTGTCACGCATCAGTCAATTTCCGGAAAACTCTTCGTATTTCGATAGAAGATTTGGGAAGATCTTTCTCTCTCCTTAAACCCCACTATAAAAGGCGACATTCTCTACAATTTACCTCTTTACTGCAATAAAATATCTGAGCGCAAGAATTCCCTGAACCCTAACTGTTCATCATCTTCTTCACTCTCTTCAACAATGGCAGATTCATCCTCTGTTCACGCCACCTCTCACATTCTTCCCATTCGCCCTCAACAATGCCTCATTATCGATTTAACCCCTCAACAATTCCTGTCCATCTTGTACGGTGTCTACAATGGCATCAATGTCGATTATGGGTTTGTTCTTTGGCAACAACTCATCCAGAGTCTCTCCTCCTCTTCACGGCATTCAGAGGTGTCCTATGCCAGGTTTTGGACCCTAATTACGAAGTGGGTGATGGATAAGTACAATGTCCCCACTGTCGCCGGCGCACCGATGTCTTCGATTGGTACATTCCACACCATGAAGATGATCGTCTCAAATGCATCTAAATTCCCATTCAATGGTTCCATTCCGGAATCCATGTACGCTGACGTTCCAGCTGACAGCCGGATCATCAGAACCTACAAGGAATTCAAGCGGTCTGGTCCGAGGGATCTCACGTCGGAGATGCTGAAGTCGATCCATGACGCCGATAAGCCTGCTCCGAGAGGCATAAAGGAAGACAAAGGGAAACAGGTGGCGAAAGGGGCTAAAGGCCCTTCTCCTAAGAAGAGGAAACCCACTAAAGCTGCTCAGTCTCCGCATCAGAAGAGGCGAAAAACACAACCAAAGAGAAAGCTGATCATTGCTTCCTTTTCCAGTGAGTCAGAGGGTGAGAGTTCGGATTCTGACGACTCTCCAAGAGGCAACACACCACCCAGATCTCCTACCCTGGAGATTCAAATCCCTCCTTCTCCCATTCCATCTCCTCCTCAAACTATTCCTACTTCCATTCCCACCATAAACCCCTTTACCCACATTCCAAAAACCTCATTCCCAATGCCACCACCCATCTTTACCGATGTAACAACAACATCCACTGCAAAGGTTACAACCAACGTATCTGATACGGGGGTTCATACTGATGCAACCGAACCTCCACCAGCAACCGAAACCATAAACACAACCGAAACCCAAAAAGCACCCGAACCCACCCCTACTCAAAAACAACCTGAACCTACCCCTACACCTACACCCGAAACAACCCAACCCGAACCCACCCATACAACCGAACCACCAGCTTCACCACCACCACCATCTCCCGGTCATGTCTCTGACGCGGATGATACTTTCCTTGGCGGGGAAAACATGACATTTGATTCGGTCTATTACAGTCCGTTTCAAGTGCAGAGCGACGATGATGATGACGCTCCGGTCACAAAGAAGCATCTTAAGGAGCTACATGACAAGGTCGACTTGCTCATTGCTTCTTCTTCCACCTCTCAATCATCCCTTTCTGAAGCTGCTCTTCAGAAGATTGTTGATGCCTTCTCAAGGGCTCAGCAAGATTCTGTCGCTTCTGCCACCGCCGCCATCGATGCTTCAACGAAAGCCTGTGAGGTTGCGACCGAAAAAGTCGATAAACTATTCTCTGATGCTTCTACCCTGTTACAGTCTTTACAGGAGAGTGCAACTGCCACCAAGACTACGTTGGAACCAATTGTTCAACAGTTGGCAACATTTGTCTCTACTGAGTTGAAGTCCTTTGCCACACTTCGTCAATCGCTCGCAGACGACAACTCAGCCCTCCGTACTTCTATTGACGAGCGCCTCTCTAAACTCCAAGAGGATTTGGCCGCTGAGAACTCGTTAATGGATGTCTTGGCGAAGAAGACCACTGCCCTGAAGGTCAAGAGTGCTCAACTTTCCCACTCTCAACAACAAATTGACACTCTTCGGTCCGAACGGGAGGTTATTAAATCGTGTGTTTCAGATGTCCACTCAGCCATCTCCAACATCCTCGAAGCGCATGATCCAATCCTTAACCATTCTGTGAGGCGTACCCTTGCAGAGAAGCTCGCTCCTGCCCTGGATCTGTTAAGTAAAATTGAAGGGCTACCCGATTTCGTGTCCAATCTGAAACAAGGGAGAGAAAAGGAGTCTGGATCTCAACCACCTCATTCCTCAAAGGCAACTCACACAACCAAACCTCCTTCTGTAGGCCAAGCCTCCGGTCCGGGTGTGAAGGATACAGGCAAGAAACTTGCTGAGGAAGAAGAGGAAGAAGACAACGAAACCATTGCCGACTTGCTGAAACACAAAAGTCGACGCAATGATGATGATGATACTGTTCGTGTGGCCAGAGAAGCTGAAGAAGCTGAGCGAAAACAGAAGGAAGCCCACGACCTTCTCGAGAGTAGGAAAACTCTTTTTCCTGCTTGGACTCTCGAGAGGATGATAAAGGAGGCAATCGACACTCCTAGCATCTTGTGGCTGGAACCAGTTATTTCCTTTGACTGTTCCAACATTGTCGACTCTCAGTTCGACATGCCACTGACCCGAAAGGCGTTCATCTTTCACGCCTTCTCCAATGTTGCCGAGTTCCCTAATCCTCATCCGGAGGTTGATCGGGACTTGATTCATTTTTATCTGAAGGCTGCTCATCCTCAATACCAAACCTGGAGCGCTCAGAAGATCATCAACGTTCGGGTCTTGAAACCATACACTGAAGGGAAGTTTATCAATGTTCGGTTCAAAGTGCTCAGGGGATCTGCCAAAACCAAACATGGCATTTCCTTAGCAGATCTACCGAACCTCAATCCCCATGACTGGATCATCTTGCACAACATCCTACTGACCAATGAAGCTGAATATGGTCCGATCATCGACCATCTCAAGAGGATGCTGGTGTGCTACATCATGGAGGTCGCTCTAATGGATCAGGAGATTGCAAGCGTCTTCAAGAAGAAACCGAAGATCTCTCCTGTTGGCTCGACCAGTGATCTGAACCAAATGCAGATGCGCAAGATTGACGCAAGGCGAAACTCCGCCATGTTCACTAGGAATGAAGGACAGAAAAATCTTTTTGCCTTAGCGGATAAACATCTGTATACCACTGCTTGTCTAGAGCATGTGCTAGGGATCATCCATAGATGCAAAGATAATACAGTGGATGATATCAAGTATTTTGACGATATGATACAATGGTACATTCGGTTCAGACAGACAATCCTGGCGCTTATCTCACGTCTGTTTGATACTGTAAAGAAGAAGGTTCCTGCCGCTGGCCCAAGTAAGAAGAATAAGTGATCTCACTCCAATTTGACGCAAAGGGGGAGATTGTTGGGTAGCGGATTTATTATGTATTGCGTCTATTGGGTTCAATTATTAGTCCAAGTTTTGTTATTCCGGTTTGGGCCTGTCCAACCGAGAGCTGATAGGGTTTAATATAAATATATATGCTTGCATGCATATTAGGTTAACGATCGATAGAAACGATTGATAGCGATTACGATAGATCACAGATTATTTTCTTCATCGTTCTTGTAAACCCTAAATCCCCTACAGTAGAAGTTCTTTATCGAGCTCTGCTGAGGATTGTTGATTAATCATTCGACACCTTTGATCCACTCTTGTGTTCTTGCTGTTTACTCGTTTATTATTTTACCTGTTTTAAAGATCTAAACGATCTTCAAGTTAGTTTTTAACTTATCACCCTCCATCGGAACGAAGTCCGAAGCTAACTGACTGGGACCTTGTCCCCTACGTCGGACCGAAGTCCGAAGCTGACTGACTGGGACCTTGTCCCCTACATCGGACCGAAGTCCGAAGCTGACTGACTGGGACCTTGTCCCCTACATCGGACCGAAGTCCGAAGCTGACTGACTGGGACCTTGTCCCCTACATCGGACCGAAATCCGAAGCTGACTGATCATAGCATCACATATCAATTAGCATAAGCACATAACTCCTGTCTGAGCCACGGAGGCGTCAAACATACTAACTACTACATTGGACCGAAGCCCAAAAACTACTGCTAACTGAACGGGCCGGCATTGTGGCCTTAGACCCGTTCCTACTGGAAGGAAACTCTCCTCGTGAACTGGCTGCTGTGTGTATGGCTCTAGAAACTAACTGTTGTTGCTCCGGTATCTCCCCGACTACAATTCCATAACACACTCAATCAGATGCTAATCACTGCATAGGGTAAAATGACTCTTTTACCCCTGGTCAAAGTCAACTCTCCCGGTCAAAGTCAACCTACAGTTGACCTGACTCGCTGAGTTGGGCCGCCAACTTGCCGAGTCCTTATTCTCACTTCTCAACCCTACTCGCTGCTACTCGTCGAGTATGGCATCAGCTCGACGAGTTCCCTTTCGAATCTAAAACTCAGGCAATCTGCATCCGACTCGCCGAGTCATATGAACAACTCGACGAGTTGTTCTTCGATCTAAGAAGATTGCCTTGGACTCGCCGAGTTGTATGAACAACTCGCCGATTCCCTCCATTACTGAGTCTAACCACCAACTCGCTGAGTCCACTCTACCACTCACTGGTCCCCACTCGGCATCACTCAAAAAGGGAAAATCAGGGACTCGCGACTCGACTCGCCGAGTCGCTTGCATGCAGTCACTCTAAACTCGATTCTGCTTGAATCCAGTGTATAAAACTTATAGATCTGGGCTCCCTTAACTCTATTAGCACGTAAAGATTCTATCTTTACGTGCCCATATACATCCATGAAGATAAAATGGTTCAAAAAGCATGATAAAGGCTAGATCTAGGGTTTTCATGCAAAGTATCTTCAAAAAGGCAATAGATCCGGGCTCTACAACTCCTAAATGAACAGATCTAAGGATATCTCGACCTATTAAGGCATTCATACAACTATAGGGCTTGGAAAATACATCAAACTAGCCCTAAAAGTGTTCTAATGGAGGTTTAAAGCATAAAACAGAAGGAAATCCAAAGAATACCTCAATGAACTCTGATTTTGCCCTTGGATCTTTGCTCTACACTTCTTCTCCTTGTTCCTTTCTTCTTCTTCCTCTTCAAGCCTTCAAAATCCACACAAAAACACTCAAAACACTCAAAGGATGGATTAGGGTTTTCTCACAGCTCTCTGAGGGTGAAGGAGGCGAGATTGGGGCTCATAAGGTTGTTTAAATAGGGTGCAACCCGGGGATTTAGGGTTTCTTCCAGGCAGGCAAACTCGCCGAGTCCCGAATATGGACTCGCCGAGTCGCCGACTAACACGTGCTCGAAATCCCGTCCCTACTCGGTGAGTCGGGCTATAGACTCGCCGAGTCCCTCAAGAAAACCTCTTAAACAAATATCATGGAAGCAACATACCAGAGACGGGGCGTTACAATTCTCCCCCACTTGTCTCAGACTTCGTCCTCGAAGTTTGCTACGGCTGAATCTGCAAATAACTCCGGGTAGTGCTCTATCATCTCCTCCTCAGCCTCCCACGTCCACTCAGACCCCTTCCGGTGTTGCCACTGCACCTTCACTAACTGAATCTCCTTGTTCCTCAAGGTCTTTGTCTTCCGGTCCAGAATCGCGACCGGCCTCTCAATATAATTCAGGCTGCTATCAACCTGAATATCCTCTAGGGGAACAACTGCTGACTCATCCACCAAACACTTCCTCAATTGAGACACATGGAAAGTGTTGTGGATCTAGCTAAGTTCTTCAGGAAGATCCAACCGATAAGCAACCCGACCCACTCGGGCCAAAACCCTGAAAGGACCAATAAACCTGGGACCCAGCTTGCCCCTCTTCCGGAACCTGATGACACCCTTCCAAGGTGAGACCTTCAGAAGGACCATATCACCCACCCGGAACTCCAAGTCTGAACGCCTCCTGTCGGCGTAACTTTTCTGCCGACTCTGCGCAGTCTGCAGTCTACTACGGACCTGCTGGATCAACTCGGTCGTCTTGAGCACCACCTCTATGCTCCCAGTGACTCGCTGACCTACCTCTCCCCAACAAATCGGGGTCCTACACTTCCTCCCATAAAGCATCTCAAAGGGAGGTCGATCAATGCTCGCATGATAACTGTTGTTATACGAAAATTCCGCTAACGGAAGATACGTATCCCAGCTGCCACCGAAATCCAGAACACATGCCCTGAGCATGTCCTCGAGAGTCTGAATCGTCCTCTCGCTCTGCCCGTCCGTCTGAGGGTGGAAAGCGGTGCTGAAATGGAGACGAGTACCCATCTCGTCGTGGAACCGCTTCCAGAATCTGGAGGTAAAACGGACATCTCGGTCTGACACCACCGATACCGGCACTCCATGACGTGCCATGATCTCACGCACATAGATATCGGCCAACTTTTCTGCCGATATACTCTCCTGGATCGGGATAAAATGAGCACTCTTCGTCAACCGATCCACTACTACCCATATCGAATCTACTCCCCGTGCGGTCCTGGGAAGCTTGGTGAGAAAATCCATGGTGATGTCCCCCCATTTCCACACGGGAATATCTAATGGCTGCATCGTGCCGTGAGGCCTCTGGTGCTCCGCCTTGACCTTCCTGCAGGTCAGGCATCTCTCAACATACCAAGCGACGTCCCACTTCACGCAGGGCCACCAATAATCGGGTCGAAGATCTCTATACATCTTCGTCGCCCCTGGGTGGATAGAAAATCGAGACTTATGAGCCTCGTCCATCAACACCTGCCATACTACACCCCAGTACGGTACCCACACTCTCCCGTGAAGCGTCAGCAATCCCCGACTGTCATAATCAAATGAAGCTACTCGGCCCACTTTCCTCTCACACTTTTGCCTCTCCTCCTTGAGGCCCTCAACCTGAGCCTTCTTGATCCGCTCCAACAATGGAGTGATCACTGTCATCCTCAAACACAAATCTCTGATAGGGGCTGCCGACACTTTGCGGCTTAGGGCGTCGGCCACCACGTTGGCCTTCCCTGGATGGTAAAGGATCTCACAGTCATAATCCTTCAGCACATCCAACCATCTCCTCTGCCTCATGTTCAGACTCGGCTGATCCATAAGGTACCTCAAACTCTTGTGATCCGTGTAGATAGTACAACGGACCCCATAAAGATAATGTCTCTAAATCTTGAGGGCAAACACCACCGCCCCCAGCTCTAAATCATGGGTAGGATAATTAGCCTCGTGAGGCTTCAACTGTCTCGAGGCGTAAGCTATCACATGGCCTCGCTGCATCAACACTGCTCCCATACCTGTGATCGAGGCATCACAGTAGACTACGAAGTCCTCTACTCCCTCTGGCAAGGTAAGGATCGGAGCCTCGCACAATCTCTGCCTGAGGGTCTCGAACGTTGCCTGCTGCTCAGGCCCCCAATGAAATACCACGGACTTCTTGGTCAGTCGGGTGAGCGGCACTGCTATCTTGGAGAAATCCTAAATGAATCTCCGATAATACCCTGCCAACCCTAGGAAGCTCCGAATCTCGGATGGAGACTTCGGGACCTCCCACTGCATCACGGCCTCTATCTTGGCCGGATCTACCAAAATACCCTTCTGGTTGACGAGGTGACCAAGGAACTGCACCTCGCGCAACCAGAACTCACACTTGGAGAACTTTGCGAAAAGTCTCTCCCTCCTCAAAACTTCCAGCACCTTCTTCAAGTGCTCCTCGTGCTGCTCCTGCGTCTTGGAATACACCAAGATATCATCTATGAATACTATCACTGACCGATCCAGCATCGGCCTGCACACACGATTCATGAGATCCATGAATGCGGTTGGAGCATTGGTGAGCCCAAATGGCATCGCCACAAACTCAGAATGACCATACCTGGTCCTGAAAGCAGTCTTCTGCACATCCTCATCTCTAACCCGCATCTGATGATAACCGGAGCGTAGATCGATCTTGGAGAACCAAGACGCTCCCTGAAGCTGGTCAAACAAGTCATCTATCCTCAGAAGTGGGTAACGGTTCTTCACCTTTACCTTATTCAACTCTCGGTAATCTATACACATACGATGCGACCCATCCTTCTTCCTCACAAACAGGATCGGCGCTCCCCAAGGTGAACTACTCAGCCGAATGAAACCCTTATCTAGCAGCTCCTGCAGCTGCGTAGACAACTGCTGCATCTCCGGGGGAGCTAGACGATACGGTGCCTTGGCTATCAGAGCCGCACCAAGAATCAGGTCGATCCTAAACTCAACCTGCCTCTCAGGAGGTATTCCCGGTAAATCTTCGGGAAATACATCCGGGTAGTCTCGCACTACCGGAACATCATCTACTGTCACCTTACCCTTCTCCCGGGCATCTACAACATAAGCTATATATCCAGCGCAACCCTGCTGGAAATAACGTCTCGCTCTCGTGGTGGAACAAAAGGTCGGTCCGCGCTGTGGCCTCTCGCCCTAAATCACTAACTCTCCCCCACTGGGAGTGCGAACCCTCACTAACTGCTGCTCACAATCAATCACCGCCCCATTGGGGCTCAACCAATCCATGCCTACTATAACGTTATTCCCTCGCAGGGGAATAGGAACCAGGTCCACCGGAAACTGCTTATCAAACAACTGAAGCGAACACCCTCTATATACTCTGGCGACCCTCACGGTCCTGTCATCTGCTATCTCAACCTCTAGTGGACAACCCAGCTCCCCTGGAGCTCTACTAAATCTCTTGCTAAGCGCAAGTGATACGAATGATCGGGTAGCCCCCGAATCGAATAATACCATAGCAGAAATGTCGTTCACAGAGAACGACCCTATACAAAACATATAATCATAAGCAACAATCAATCAGTAAAAATAGAGATGAAGGGAAGATACATGCCCGTCACCACATCAGGAGTCGCTCGTGCCTCCTCTGCTGTCATCTGAAACGCCCTACTCTTCGCCACTGGCGCCTAGGCTCGGCCCCGCCGGCCATCTGTAATCCTCAAAGTAGCAGGGGCAGGTGCAGCCACTTTCCCTGCTGCGGCTAAACTCGGACACTGGGACTTTTTATGTCCCCTCTGATTGCACTGAAAGCAAATCAGATCTGATGCTGCAATGATAGAAACAGGAGTCGTACAATCCCTGCTCAAATGCCCAGTCCGACCGCACTTGAAGCAGCCGGGACTCCCTGTCTTGAACGCCCCATCGTGCATCTTCCCACACCTGCCACATCGACCGTGGCTCGGCTGAATCCTGGACCTGTGATCTGAAACCTTGGGCTTTTTGCCCGAACTGCCTAAACCCGAAACCACCTCCGGTTTCCTCTTCTTCTCCATCTCTAAATCAATCTCCCTCTCTCGAGCTCTAGCAATCATGTCATCCAGCGTTTTACAGCTGGACCGGCTCACAAACTGGCGGATATCGCTCCGCAACATCTCATGATAACGGGCCTTCTTCATCTCCTCATCGGCTGCATACTGAGGAACGAGAAGAGCCCTCTCCCTGAACTTGGCGGTGATCTCCGCCACGGTCTTTGTAGTCTGGGTGAGGTCCTGTAACTCTCTAGCTAACTGCTGCACCTCAATAACTGGTGCAAACTCCGCCCTGAACCTGGTAGAGAAATCAGCCCAGGTCATGGCATCCAATGCTGCATCATCTCCAATGGTATGTCCGACCTCCTCCCACCAATCCCGTGCCCTGTCCTTCAGGAGACAGGACGCCAATCTAACCTTGTCCCCCTCGGGACACCTGCTCGTGCGGAACGCGTTGGCCACATCCGCCAACCATCTAGTACTCGCTATGGGGTCCCGTGCGCCGTGATAGTCTGGAGCTCCACATGCCCGGAACTCCCTGAACGTAAGTGTGCGCGACCCCACCATGGCCGCCACCTCGGCACGGAAAGTGCCCAACCTCTCATCCATCAGCTCTAGGATACCCCCCTTGATCGAACCGAAGATCACAGGAGTCTGCTCTACAATGATATGAGTAATCTCTGAAGAGAGAAACTCTCGGGTCTGCCATCCATGCGCTCGTCCCCCGAGCCTGATCCTGGTCCCTCCCCAGCACCTCCACTGTCGGCTGTTGGTCTCGAACGCAAAACCACCATTCTGAAACGCATCATAACGACATCAGAAAACTGAAATATCTCAAGGGATCATTGATACTACTACTAGCTTCCTGGTCTTGTCTCGGCCTTCCTTGATTCGAGTACGGATCCTCTGCTTTCAGTAGTACGGGCCCATACTACCTTCCACATCTATCCGTACTTTTCTCAAGAACTGCCTTGACTCCACCAAGTCACTTCTACTACTACTGATCTCTGCTACTCTCATTCTAGGCTTGCCCTAGGGAAATCTCTGACTCCACTTAACCAGTCCTCAGCTGTTGAAGGCCTCCTTATAATGCTAATTAGCCATCACCTGAATACCATCACATGTGATGAGGCTCAGATAATCCTTCGAGTAAAAGCTCGTCCCTACAACGGTTGGACTCAAACAAGAGCTGCGCAATAGGGCCAAATCCAACACTCTGAGATTATTCAACCCTGATCACATGTGACGTGACGTATTCACCTGATGGCTAACTCCCATCACTCGGAGTCCCACAAAGCACAAAGCAAGCAGCATTCGGACACAAGAAACTACTCAAGTGTTGGGGTTGCAAAGTTATTCATTCATGACTTTGTAAATGTTTGACTTTTGTAAAACCCACTTGCATGTGGTGCTTTAGCCTTTAGACCCATTTGTTAGAGAGTGAGAGAGAGACATGTAAACACCTCTATAGAGGTGTGCTTTGAGAGATGTAAAAGTGAGTGTGTAAGTGTGTGTTAATTAGGTAGTCTAGATCTAGATCCTTTTTTGTAACACCATATACATTCAATATATCTCTTAAACACCCAAATCACCATGTTCAATTGTGCAAGCTTTAATTCCGCATGCCAAACCATGTTCTTTGTCACTACAATTGGTATCCTATCCCCATAACGAGGAAACTGTACTAGCATACAATGCTAAACTCATACTATCAGGCATAACCTAAACAGGCTATCCTACTACTGTCTACTCAATACTAGCATGCAGTTCTCATAAAGCTGAAACACATATAGCAGGCACATAAGGCATCCTCCTAGATCCTTAGTCCTATACTAGCATGCTGTTCTACTAAAACTGAAACTGGAACTGGAACTAAAACTGAAACTGAACTAATAAACTTTTATGGGTAATTTGGGAGTACTTACTTGAGCTCGGCTGATCGCATGCACCACACCCTTTTCTCTTTAAAAATTTTCTTTCTTTCTAAGTACTTTCAAAATTCTTTAGAAAACATTTTCCTTCTTTTTTTTTAAAAAAAATCTTTTTATTTTCCCTTTAGTATGAGTTCAGATACACCCGGGAGTGTATCCGAATCCCTCAAACCAAGGCTCTGATACCAACTTGAAACGACCCAAAAATACTACCCAAAAATTCCATTTTTAATATAACCAAAAACCATAAATCTGAGTATCGCATAATAAAAACCATAATAAAATACTATGAAAAAGATGTATCATAACTGTATCCAAACATATCAAAAGCTGAATCAACTCCCAGGACAAAACTAAACTGTGGTGTGTGCGATGCCATCATCCCGAGCTCTTCCCTTTGCTTGTGGAAGTACCTGAAACCAAAACTGAAACTGTAAGCACGAAGCTTAGTGAGCTCCCCTAAACTACCACATACCATGCAATAACATATAAAGCACATACTGGGGCCTTGCCCCCTCCATCGGACCGAAGTCCGAAGCTGACTGACTGGGACCTTGTCCCCTACATCGGACCGAAGTCCGAAGTTGACTGACTGGGACCTTGTCCCCTCCATCGGACCGAAGTCCGAAGCTAACTGACTGGGACCTTGTCCCCTCCATTGGACCGAAGTCCGAAGCTAACTGACTGGGACCTTGTCCCCTACATCGGACCGAAGTCCGAAGCTAACTGACTGGAACCTTTTCCCCTACATCGGACCGAAGTCCGAAGCTGATTGACTGGGACCTTGTCCCCTACATCGGACCGAAGTCCGAAGCTGACTGACTGGGACCTTGTCCCATACATCGGACCGAAATCCGAAGCTGACTGATCATAGCATCACATATCAATTAGCATAAGCACATAACTCCTGTCTGAGCCACGGAGGCGTCAAACATACTAACTACTACATTGGACCGAAGCCCAAAAACTACTGCTAACTGAACGGGCCGGCATTGTAGCCTTAGACCCGTTCCTACTGGAAGGAAACTCACCTCGTGAACTGGTTGCTGTGTGTATGGCTCTGGAAACTAACTGCTGCTGCTCCGGTATCTCCCCGCCTAAAATTCCATAACACACTCAATCAGATGCTAATCACTGCATAGGGTAAAATGACTCTTTTACCCCTGGTCAAAGTCAACTCTCCCGGTCAAAGTCAACCTACAGTTGACCTGACTCGCCGAGTTGGGCCGCAAACTCGCCGAGTCCTTATTCTCACTTCTCAACCCTACTCGCTGCTACTCGTCGAGTATGGCATCAGCTCGACGAGTTCCCTTTCGAATCTAAAACTCAGGCAATCTGCATCCGACTCACCGAGTCATATGAACAACTCGACAAGTTGTTCTTCGATCTAAGAAGATTGCCTTGGACTCGCCGAGTTGTATGAACAACTCGCCGAGTCCCTCCATTACTGAGTCTAACCTCTAACTCGCTGAGTCCACTCTACCACTCACTGGTCCCCACTCGGCATCACTCAAAAAGGGAAAATGAGGGACTCGCGACTCGACTCGCCGAGTCGTTCTTCCGACTCGCCGAGTCGCTTGCATGCAGTCACTCTAAACTCGATTCTGCTTGAATCCAGTGTATAAAACTTATAGATCTGGGCTCCCTTAACTCGATTAGCACGTAAAGATTCTATCTTTACGTGCCCATATACATCCATGAAGATAAAATGGCTCAAAAAGCATGATAGAGGCTAGATCTAGGGTTTTCATGCAAAGTATCTTCAAAAAGGCAATAGATCCGGGCTCTACAACTCCTAAATGAACAGATCTAATGATATCTCGACCTATTAAGGCATTCATACACCTATAGGGCTTGGAAAATACATCAAACTAGCCCTAAAAGTGTTCTAATGGAGGTTTAAATCATAAAACAGAAGGAAATCCGAAGAATACCTCAATGAACTCTGATTTTGCCCTTGTGTAACGCCCGTAGATTAGGGCTACTCAATTTAGAGACGATAAGCGTCAAAAAAATAACTTTTTGATGGAAGATCATTTAGAAGGATTACTCTTAACCAAGTTGTAGAATATATTACAAGGTTTCCGTGCATATTAAGAACGCCGAAATCCGAGTTATAACGAAGAAGTTATGACCTGTCGAAGTTTCGCGACAGAACTGACATGACGCCGAGTGACGTAAAAATATGAATTTAAGATAGAGTGATATTTAGCCTTAGCGATCTGAACGAAAGTCGTAGATTTCGTTAAACTGAGAGCGTGCATAAAAGGAATGCCCAAATCTGACTTCGTATGAAGAAGTTATGATTTTCTGAAGTTTCGACGTGGCAGTATGCAGCCCGAATACTCGATTTAATATCGAGTGGTTTTTAGCCGAAACAATCTAAATGAGAATCGAAGATCTCGTTGTTAGTAGCGAAACGATGAAAAGTTAGGCGAGAATGGACGTCGGACGAAGAAGTTATGAATTTATAACGAAATTTTCTGTCCCGACCTCCTAAATATAATTAATAAAAATAAAAGTCAAAATTAGCCGACGGAGTCTAAATGAAAGTTGTAGAGCGTAGTCTCACCTTCGCGTGGATATAAAGAACGTCGAAAATGGAGTTCGTATGAAGGAGATATGAATTTTTGAAGTTTAATAAATATTTAATATTTATTTTTAATTAACATACGATATTATCCGAAGGAAGATCAGTCGGTCCATCCGAAGTACGCACCGCGTACTGCTGTACGCCCCGCGTACAGCGTAGGGCACTCGAGTTCTACGGAGTCGTGAGTCGTATGCAATGACGTATGAGGGCCGATGACGTAAGCGCTGACGACCTCCGAGGAGTACGCCCCGCGTACCCCGAAGTTACGCCCCGCGTACGTGCGAGGGTCAGCAACTATAAAAGGGGATGCGAGGCCAGCTTCTTTTCTTTTACAAATTCTTCATATTCTCTCATCTTTTGCCTCGATTTGCGTGCCGTTTGCACCCCGAAGCCCCGGTAATATTCCCGAGCCCCGAAGCGAGATCCGAAGCCCCGAGAATCCCGAAGAGCGTTATTCCCGAGCCGAAGCCCTGCCCGCGAGGAGCCCGGTTTTTGTGAAGATCTTCCAGATCTGCGGAGAGGCGCTACATCTGCAAGCCGTAGTGCTGTCGGATCATTTTCTGAGCAAGTGAGTGTATAGTCACTTTCATCTTACACATAAATATGAAGTATTTTATAAAATACGTGTTATGTGTATATTTATATATATTGTTGTTTATATGCGTGAGTGCATAGTTACTTTCTCCTAATACATAAATATAAAGTATTAGCTATGAAATACGTGCTATGTGATATATATTGATTATCTATTTGAGATAGATTTGGAATTGATGTTTTTATACGGGTGTTAAATGATTGAAATTGTGTTTGTATTTATATCTACAAAAATGTTGGGTAGAACATGGGTAGATGGAATAGTTGGTGACGATGCGACTTTGTGCCTATTTGATAAACTTTGGTGACGATGTGCCAATTGTATGAACCCAGGTGACTATGAGACGTAGTGCCTATTGTGTAAGCCTTGGTGACTATGAGACGTAGTGCCAATTGTATGAACCCTGGTGACTATGAGACGTAGTGCCAATTGTATGAACCCTGGTGACTATGAGACGTAGTGCCAATTGTATGAACCCTGGTGACTATGAGACGTAGTGCCAATTGTATGAACCCAGGTGACTATGAGACGTAGTGTCAATTGTATGAACCCAGGTGACTATGAGACGTAGTGCCTATTGTGTAAGCCCTGGTGACTATGAGATGAACCGTGGTAGCAAATGGACTGTGTGCCAGTTCCTCAGGTAAACCCTTAGGAATGAATAAAGAAAGTATAATCGATTCTTAGGGTAAAACCTTAAAGAAGATAACGGGGATGGGTATTTGGGTCGATTTTTGATAATTGAATATAATAAATGTATTATTGTGGGTTGAAAACCCTATATGCTCACCAGGCTCCCAAGCCTGACCCACTCAATTTTCTTTGTATCACAGGTATCAATACGAAGACATAATTCACTGAGAGAATAAAGGAGATGTAAATCATTAGTGTAAATGAATGTAAGTTTTGTTTATGCTTATGTTCCTGTATTGACGATGACATCCCAAACGTTTTAAAATGAATAAAATACGTTTCTTCGAAAATGTTTTAATAACGTATTTATCATGTTTTTCTGGGGACAAATTCCGCGACACTTTTATTAAAGAAGTACTCTGATTTTTATAAAGCATAAACAAAATCGGTCTTTTCTGGCCGTAAAAATGGGGATGTCACAGTTGGTATCAGAGCATTAGTTTAAGCGAACTAGGAATTTGTAGGATTTCTAGACTTAAACTTAGTATGCTAAGTGGAGATTGTGAGATGTGTGTCTGATAAATTTTAGACACGAGCACTAGTTTATTTTAGGAAAATTGCCTAAAATGCTTTTATGTGCTAAATGTTATATGTTGCCATATATGATATTATTTGTTCGGATCTACGGTTTGTTGCCAACCGGATCTGAAGGTTTATGTGTTTAGGATTCTAAGCGTATGTATATGACATTAGAACTAGCATGTAATCGTTTGGAGTAATAAGGTGAAATTATTCGGTGTGTAGATCAAAAATGGTGAGAACAAGAAGCGGAGTTGGAAATGCTGATGAAAACAGGAATCAACTACCTGTAATTCAGCAAGTACCTGTCGTAGCTGATGCACCTGAGCCGATAACAATGGCTGGTGTACAAATGATGATCCAAATGATGTTGGATCGTCAGATGGAAGAAACAAGACGCCTGCTTAGGCAGCATCGTGAAGAACCGTCAATTCAAGCGGAAGAGCCCGAGGAGAATGGAGGGCAGTCTGAAGGAGAAAACTTTAGTGGGATTATTGGTCAAGACAACCCACCAATGGTTAGACGCAATAACCAGTATGGAGGAAATGATGGGCGTGGGTGTAAGTACAAGGATTTCATGGCGTCCAAACCACCGTGTCTGTCTGGGAGCCCGACGCCAGTACAAGTCATGGACTGGATTTCCGAGATGGAGACAATGTTTGAAAGTTGCGAGTGTAGCAACAGACAGAAGACCGCTCTTGCAATTCCTCTATTAAAATCTGGAGTACTGAGCTGGTGGAAGTTACTGGCCGGTTCGATGCCCAAGGGGGAAGCTAGCAAGATGTCTTGGGAGGAGTTCGTGGTACAATTGAAAATGCAATACTGCTCTGAGCAGGATCTCCTGGAAATCAACAATGAGTTCCAGAATCTAAAGAAGGGAAAATTGAGCATCACTGAATATGCCACAAGCTTTACGGAAAAGATGAAGCTTATTCCATACCTAGTTCCAACTGAACTTTCCAAGGTCAACAAGTTTGCCAATGGATTACCAGCGGACTTTGGTCCGATAGTCAAGCAAGCAACCACTTTGAAAGCCGCCATTTGGGCAGCCAAAAATGTTGAAACCCAAATAAAAGAAAAGGGTCTGGAGGGAGCTGAAGTTGGAGAGAAAAGGAAACATGAAGGATCTTCAATAATCAACAAAGAAACCAAATTCTCGAAATCTGGAGGAAGAGATGAAGCTAAGTGGTGCGAGAAGTGTAAAAAGAAACACTTCGGGAAGTGTAGCGAGGATATGACTTGCTACAAATGTGGGAAGACGGGGCATTACGCCAACAAGTGTGCATCCAACAAAAGGGTGTGCTACGGATGTAACGAGGAAGGGCATATTTCTAGAGACTGCCCAAAGAAAAACGCACCACCACAGCCAAAGGCATTCCACATGATCCTCGACGAAGCGAATCAAGAATGAGGAATTTATATCCAAGGATCAACTTATGATATAGCCAATTAAAGGCATAGTATAGGGTGAACTTGAGCTTTTGTGTAATCATTTCAAGTTATATTGTAAACCCTGGTTTTGATATTTATGTGATATTTATGGTTTTAGTACCTGATGTGTTAAATGATTGTGTGATTTTTTTTATAGTGACTTGGTTCGACTGAGAGACAATACTTGGGACGAGTATGAGTAGGTGTGAAAGGTAGTAGATGCATATACTACCGGAAGCACAGGACTCGCACTTGGATCAGGGAAAGTCACAAGGTTACCAAGAAGCTAGTGATTGATTCCATTTTATTCTGGTATGTCATTACCATTGTTTCGGTAATGACTAGTAAGATGGTTCTTGTTCCGACCCTAGTGGTCATGTTTAAATTTGAGTTCGACCACGAGGAGTATGTTACGTGGCCTAGAGGACCAAGTTAGATGTAACATCTGACTTAAGTCGGAAGGTTGAAGTTAATGCGATTGATAGTGTCGCTCTCGTTGTTAAAAGAAGTTTGCAGGTAGAAATGCTACATGCTGAAATGTGATTATATCACATTAGAGTATGAAGGAAGGTATATTCCATTAATGAAATATAACTTTATTAAAGACCGAGTCTAAGCGTTGCATCGTGCGATGAGAGGTCAGTAGAGCACGACCCATCGGTTTGTTACAATAGATAAATGAAAGTATTTATCCTGAGAAGAAGAAGGAGTCCACAATAAAGGACTTATTTGGTAACTTGAAGGTTACGATTGAAAGTACAACATAGTACGATAAGCAGAGACTAGATTGAGCATCTTCTGCGGTCAAGAAAGCCATAGAGTTAAATACTCTTTCGAGGAAACATAGAAATTACGGTGATTACCAAGGATGAAGAAATAACGTGTGGAATCATTATGCAAGCCCTATTTCGTTGATGATTCCGGGACGTAATCATCCTAAGGGGGAGATAATTTACGCCCGTAGATTAGGGCTAGTCAATTTAGAGACGATAGGCGTCAAAAAAATGACTTTTTTATGGAAGATCATTTAGAAGGATTACTCTTAACCAAGTTGTAGAATATATTACAAGGTTTCCGTGCATATTAAGAACGCCGAAATCCGAGTTATAACGAAGAAGTTATGACCTGTCGAAGTTTCGCGACAGAACTGACATGACGCCGAGTGATGTAAAAATATGAATTTAAGATAGAGCGATATTTAGCCTTAGCGATCTGAACGAAAGTCGTAGATTTCGTTAAACTGAGAGCGTGCATAAAAGAAACGCCCAAATCTGACTTCGTATGAAGAAGTTGTGATTTTCTGAAGTTTCGACGTGGCAGTATGCAGCCCGAATACTCGATTTAATATCGAGTGGTTTTTAGCCGAAACAATCTAAATGAGAATCGAAGATCTCGTTGTTAGTAGCAAAACGATGAAAAGTTAAGCGAGAATGGACGTCGGACGAAGAAGTTATGAATTTATAACGAAATTTTCTGTCCCGACCTCCTAAAAATAATTAATAAAAATAAAAGTCAAAATTAGCCGACGGAGTCTAAATGAAAGTTGTAGAGCGTAGTCTCACCTTCGCGTGGATATAAAGAACGTCGAAAACGGAGTTCGTATGAAGGAGATATGAATTTTTGAAGTTTAATAAATATTTAATATTTATTTTTAATTAACATACGATATTATCCGAAGGAAGATCAGTCGGTCCATCCGAAGTACGCACCGCGTACTGCTGTACGCCCCGCGTACAGCGTAGGGCACTCGAGTTCTACGGAGTCGTGAGTCGTATGCAATGACGTATGAGGGCCGATGACGTAAGCGCTGACGACCTCCGAGGAGTACGCCCTGCGTACCCCGAAGTTACGCCCCGCGTACGTGCGAGGGTCAGCAACTATAAAAGGGGATGCGAGGCCAGCTTCTTTTCTTTTACAAATTCTTCATATTCTCTCATCTTTTGCCTCGATTTGCGTGCCGTTTGCACCCCGAAGCCCCGGTAATATTCCCGAGCCCCGAAGCGAGATCCGAAGCCCCGAGAATCCCGAAGAGCGTTATTCCCGAGCCGAAGCCCTGCCCGCGAGGAGCCCGGTTTTTGTGAAGATCTTCCAGATCTGCGGAGAGGCGCTACATCTGCAAGCCGTAGTGCTGTCGGATCATCTTCTGAGCAAGTGAGTGTATAGTCACTTTCATCTTACACATAAATATGAAGTATTTTATAAAATACGTGTTATGTGTATATTTATATATATTGTTGTTTATATGCGTGAGTGCATAGTTACTTTCTCCTAATACATAAATATAAAGTATTAGCTATGAAATACGTGCTATGTGATATATATTGATTATCTATTTGAGATAGATTTGGAATTGATGTTTTTATACGGGTGTTAAATGATTTAAATTGTGTTTGTATTTATATCTACAAAAATGTTGGGTAGAACATGGGTAGATGGAATAGTTGGTGACGATGCGACTTTGTGCCTATTTGATAAACTTTGGTGACGATGTGCCAATTGTATGAACCCAGGTGACTATGAGACGTAGTGCCTATTGTGTAAGCCCTGGTGACTATGAGACGTAGTGCCAATTGTATGAACCCTGGTGACTATGAGACGTAGTGCCAATTGTATGAACCCAGGTGACTATGAGACGTAGTGCCAATTGTATGAACCCAGGTGACTATGAGACGTAGTGCCTATTGTGTAAGCCCTGGTGACTATGAGATGAACCGTGGTAGCAAATGGACTGTGTGCCAGTTCCTCAGGTAAACCCTTAGGAATGAATAAAGAAAGTATAATCGATTCTTAGGGTAAAACCTTAAAGAAGATAATGGGGATGGGTATTTGGGTCGATTGTTGATAATTGAATATAATAAATGTATTATTGTGGGTTGAAAACCCTATATGCTCACCAGGCTCCCAAGCCTGACCCACTCAGTTTTCTTTGTATCACAGGTATCAATACGAAGACATAATTCACTGAGAGAATAAAGGAAATGTAAATCATTAGTGTAAATGAATGTAAGTTCTGTTTATGCTTATGTTCCTGTATTGACGATGACATCCCAAACGTTTTAAAATGAATAAAATACGTTTCTTCGAAAATGTTTTAATAACGTATTTATCATGTTTTTCTGGGGACAAATTCCGCGACACTTTTATTAAAGAAGTACTCTGATTTTTATAAAGCATAAACAAAATCGGTCTTTTCTGACCGTAAAAATGGGGATGTCACACCTTGGATCTTTGCTCTACACTTCTTCTCCTTGTTCCTTTCTTCTTCTTCCTCTTCAAGCCTTCAAAATCCACACAAAAACACTCAAAACACTCAAAGGATGGATTAGGGTTTTCTCACAGCTCTCTGAGGGTGAAGGAGGCGAGATTGGGGCTCATAAGGTTGTTTAAATAGGGTGCAACCCGGGGATTTAGGGTTTCTTCCAAGCAGGCAGACTCGCCGAGTCCCGAATATGGACTCGCCGACTCGCTGACTAACACGTGATTGAAATCCCGTCCCTACTCGGCGAGTCGAGCTATAGACTCGCCGAGTCCCTCAAAAAAAACCTCTTAAACAAATATCATGGAAGCAACATACCAGAGACGGGGCGTTACAGTTGGCGTGATATGTATATGTGATAGTAGTAGAGTTCAGGATTTAGGACCGAAGGGTAGGTCAGACACCCCAGATATGTCTGACAATATGCGATGATATTTTTATATGCTGGCATGATATGTTATATGTGATAGTGGTAGTAGGAGGGGAATAGTCCCCAAGTTCGGTCGTTAGGACAGAAGGGTAGATCGGACACCCCAGATATGTCTGATAACATGTTATGTTATGATATATGTGATAGTAGCAGTAGAGGGTGAAATAGTCCCCGAGGATCGGTTGTTAGGACCGATGGGTAGTCAGCACCCCAAAACGGCTTGACATGGGTAGTCAGCACCCCAGAACGGCTTGACACGGGTAGGTCGGCACCCCAGAATAGTCGTACCGGGTAGGTCGGGCACCCCATAATTGCCCGACAGTATGTATGATATGTGATTGTATGGTATGTGGTATGATGGGGGAACTCACTAAGCTTCATGCTTACGCTTTTCAGTTTTGGTTTCAGGTACTTCGTGTTTAAAGGAAAGGAGTTGGCTTGATCGCAGCGCATCACACTATGGTTTTCCGCACATGAGATCTTTGGGATTACACTCTGATATTGTTTTATGATAACATGTTTGATTATTTCTACTTTGCTTTGTCATGACATAATATTACAGATGTTTTATTACACTGTTGGTTTTAAAATGACGTAACTAAAAATGAAATTTTTGGCCTGTTTTTTTAGGATGTTACAAGTTGGTATCAGAGCCTTGGTTTGAGGGATTCGAATATACTCTTGGGTGTGTCTGAACTAAAACTAAGGGCTTGGTATGAATATTTTCAAAAGTAAAACCATTTTATAAAAGGAGTTTGAAAAGAATCTGAAAAGAGAAAAGAACTTTGAGAAGAACAAAGTGTGTGACACGTGGAACCAGCCGAGCTGAAGTAAGTTTTCCTCAAGATACCCATACATGTTATGATACGATATGATATGATTATGAGAACTGCATGCTAGATTAGGGCTAAGGATCTATGAGGATGCCTTATATGCCTATTGTATGTGCTTGTAGACTTGTATGCTGGTACAAATCAGTCAGTGATAGGATAGCCTGTTTATGTTATGCCTGATTGTATGAGCCTTTGAATCGCATGTACTGATTCCTAATTAGAGGATAAAATGATTTGATTGGAATATGAAGGTTAGATTTTCCATTGTCTGAACGCTGCTTGCTTTGTGCTTTGTGGGACTCTTAGTAATGTGAGTTAGCAATTAAGTGAAAATGCTAAGTCACATGTGGCACAGGCTGGATAATCTCAGAGTGATAGATTTGACCCTATTGTGCAGCTCTCGTTTAAGTCTAAACGTTATAGGGATGAGTCTATTACTTGAAGGATTATTTAATCTCTGTTGCATGTGGATATATTCATGAGGTAGCTAGTTGACATTACTGGGAATCTTTTAGCAGCTTAGGACTGGGTGAGTTCGGGAATCTAGGGAAGCCTAGGATATATTTCAGTGAGTTAGTAGTGAGGCTCAGTTAGACTCTGGTGTACCAGTTGAGGAAGTGACTTGGAGGATCTGGGAGGATTGCTGAGGAAAGTCTGGATAGGTGTGGAAGGTAGTATTGGGCCCGTACTACTGAAAGCACAGGATCCATACTCGAATCAGTGAGAGTCTTGGAGAATATAAGAAGCTTCAGAAAGAGTTCGTGACCTAGTTTGGGGGGAATAGAGGATGTTCCAGTTATTGTAGCGTAGCCATTGGCAAGCGAGATAGTGAGCGTGAAAAGGTGTCAGACCCTGAAGGATATGATTTCCAAGAGGTTGTAGATGTGAGATCAATTTGTAGCACCCTAGAAAGAGAGGGTTGTGCTAGGCGGGTATAGTAGAGGATCCCGGGAAGAGACCCATGACTTCTGATAATCGGGTGGAGGCCCAGCAGGGCCAGAGTCAGTGCAATGCGTACGAGAGAGTACACGAGGGAGTTTGTCACCCTAAGGGTTTAGGCTGCTACAGGTTTGGCAGGGGTGATCATGTCAGCTGGAAGTGACTAGGGTTCCTCCAGATGTTGTGAGTATGTCATCTTTTACTGCTACCCAATTCATGTTGGGAATACGTATCGCTTTGGAATTGTGAGCGAGTTTGGATAAGTCGGATCTCGAGTCGGTTTTCTGCTAGTGCTTGGTTATCAAAGACCGTATATGCCATTTTGCATGCAGAAAGGTCCTTGATGAACCTACAGAGGGACGTATCTTGCAGAGTGGGTTCCACGCGTACCATTATCATTTAGGATCTTTGTGGGTCTAGCCGTAGCGTTCACCAGGTTGGCAGCTAGTGTTAGGGTGTTGTAAGTCTGCGGGTGTAGCCGTAGCATTCACCAGGTTGCCAGATAGTGTTAGAGTGTTGTAAGTCTGCGGGTATAGTCGTAGCATTCACTAGCAGCTAGGTAGTGATAGAGTGTTGTAAGTCTGCGGGTGTAGCCTTAGCATTCACTAGCAGCTAGATAGTGATAGAGTGTTGTAAGTCTGCGGGTGTAGCCATAGCATTCACTAGGTTGGTAGATGGCATGAGCGTGTTGTTAGGACGCAGAAGGAACAGTAGTACCCACCAATTCGGGTGTAGCAGTAAGGATAAGGAAATCCACGGATTGGATTTTGGAATTACCCAGATGGGTTAGATCTGGTTGAGCCTGTGATAGGACTGTAGGAGCGCCACTACAATTTTGGGATCAGGAAAGCAATGGACTGTATAAGATTACGTGTGAGATAGGGCTACCATTGGTCAGGTGGCAACTACTTCCAGCCTTGGATTTGATGATGACAGGATTCGACCTATGGATTCGATCGGTTAGATCAGAAAGTTGTTAGAGTCACAGTGGCATGATAACTAGTTGCAACTAGTTCCAGTGGAGGATTTCGTTCAGAAGTCGTGTGAGGCGACTTAGTGGGAGTCCTTTGGCTCTGGGTCGGAACCCAATATTTTAGATGATTGGCGAGTGAATTGAGACCCAGGAGGTCTCGGTAGCTTGTGGGAAGCAGCCATGTGGCAGCATACAGTTTCAGGCAGTTCAGTGTTCGGGCAGTTTCAGCGTCTGGGCAATGTTAGTATTGGTGTTTGGGGTTGCAAGTACTCACGGAATAGCTGGTTTATTGGGGAGTGACAAGTCACTCACAATAGGAGTACTTGGGCCTTAGCCAGGTACAAGTCATCTGCATAGATAATTAGGTCTATGATCCTGTTTTATAATGGGAACCTCGAGTTACCAGAAACTAAGTAACCGGTTGAAGGATAAAGTGGACTGGGTCCAACGATATTGATTCAGTATGAGTGGTCTGCCAGGGATTCAGACCATCGCGAGACAGCAGATTCAGATCGAGTAAATGTTACCTTATCGCGAGAAATTCGTTCATCTACGGATTGTAAGGCTTTACGAGGATTGGTCATGGTTACCCTGGGAAGGCTAGGGTGTGCCCAGGATGGTGACCATGTTACTAGAATGATTGGGAGTGTAAGGAATGGTAAGGAATGATTTCGAGGACGAAATCTAATTTAAGTGGGGGAGAGTTGTAATACCCTGTTTATTTATTTGATAAATAAATAAATTAATGAACGAATAGTAGCCCTAAAATAAATAATTATATAGCAAGGTGTTGGTCTCGGGGAGCTATTGGTCACAATTTTAGAAGTCGGGGATTAAAAGTGTAAGTTCCGGACTAATTTTCTAATTATTTATGAAGATAGGGACCACTTGGTAAATTATTGGGACTTCATTTGAAACGAATTGTAGAGGAGGGGCTGTTTTAGTAAAATTCGGACCTACTTTGTAATGTATTTAGATGGCAGGGGTTAAAAAGGTAAAATGTGGATTACATTTGAATAAAAGGGGCATGGAGGGACCAGAGTTGCCAAATTCGTTAAAAGTTTGAATGGGGTCACTAGACTTAAACCCGTGCCTTCCATTCCCGTTGGAGACTATTTCATTGAGCAACCCTAAATCTAATACACTTCTATAGCTGCCACCACGATATAAGAGTTCCCCCAGCCGCCATTGCATCCCAGGATCCGATCGCCACCTGTTTCCGTCCGCTACTCCGCTGTCGAGGTCGCAAATCGCCGAAGGAGCACCAGAATAGTCCAGCGCCGTGTTGCTCCAAGCCGCCAGCGAAGCTGTGAACCGCAAGATCCGCATGCCGCCTGCGACCTTGCCCTTGAAGCGCCATCGTAGCCCTAGTTGTCGGAGTTGATGTGGTAGGACGGAAGAAACACCATGGCGGATGCCAAGGTGGTTGAAGACGACGTCAAGCCCGTGTACCGCTACTCTTTGTTGGGTTTTAGCCATAAGAACTGTCCTATGTGCGCATGCAAAACCCTAATGCTTGGATCTAGGCTTTCTAATTAAACATGCTTTGAATCCAAGACTTCTAATGACTAATTAGGTTAAATAACAACATTGAAACAGATCTAGAATCATACCTTTGAATTCCTTGATGATCTTGTTGTCTTGGAGCTTCTAGAGTCACAATTGTCACTCCTCTAATGGGTTACAAATACCAATAGCAAGAAAGATGATTTAGGAGAGAGGAGAGGGGAGGAAATCGGCCAGGGTTCTCTTACTTTTGGTGAAGTGCCGATTTCCCTTAGCCATGGGGTCTATTTATACTTGTAGACTCCTTAAGGGTTACAACCTAAACCCTAATTGGATAATCTTCTCTTAAGGCTATCCAAATCCATTCCATAGATAACCCCTTGGACGATTTTGAAGCTATCCTAGCTTCTAGAATCCGTCCCTTGTATATCTATATGGATTTACAGTCTAAAGCTTAACTATCAAACACTTGACAGTTTATACCCTCTTATTTAATTAATCTCTTTAAGTCACCATATTAATTCCAATTAATTCTATGACTTATATTAATCAAATCAATATATTATTCTTTATATTATTCTCACAATATATTAATAATATTTACTCTCTCTTAATAAATCATCCTATCAAGTTGCTATGGTGAAGGCAACCCAAAACGACCATGCACAACCGGGTCAAATACTTGCCTTAATATAGTTGCAGCCTTAGACACTATTCCAACAGTCTCCCACTTGGATAAGTCTAGTAACTATATGCACAAGTACAATTCGGTTTGCAATCGTAGCTCTCAAAGATGTTGTCAAACTCTAATCTAATCAATCTTGTCCTTTAGATAAGGGATCGTACAGTCCCCTATTAAATATCATGCTGACAATCCTATGGAATGGTTAGTCAAACATTTAGGTTTCTCGATCTCTGATTTATTTGACATAGAACTTAATCGAACACATCAATTCAGTTCTGACCGGGCCCGACACATAAGTTAAATCAAATCATCGAGCGGCCGAGATATCACTTTTATCTTCTTAGATAAAAGTTACAGATAAACTTCGACTTATATGCATTTACTTATTCATTAACCAACTATACACAACAATGCGTTTTATAACACCGAGTTACTGATGCATTTTCGCATTATCAAGGTACAATCAATTAACAAATAACAAACCATATATCTAGGTTTTAAGATTATATGATATTATCGTCTTGCGATCACCCTTTTATATCATATTCCATAAGATGATTCCAGCAAGCGCGGGTTTGTTCCAATGCTCAAAACTAGTTCATAAGCACTCATGAATGTTGCAGCAACCCTTTGCTATGTCTAACACCATTTAGACAATCTACACACCAATTCATGACAATCTTCATTCATATCTACTTCCAACATATGAACGATTGTGGACAATTTGAACAATTCGATTATTCCTAATAAACTCAATTATTCTGGAAGTCAAAACATGCAAAGTAAAACAATAGTTAAACAATTAACATAAGATAGTAACATTACTTATAAATAAAACTCCTTTATTTAATCATCCAATGTTATTACATTTATCTATTACACGTTTCTAATACTATCTAATCTATGCTATATCATCCTTCAGCCCAATACTCCCTAGCATGCTGCAAGTGCTTAACCCTACTCAGTCCCTTCGTAAGCGGATCTGCTGGGTTATCTTTTGATGATATCCTCTTCACTACGAGTTGTCCTTCTTCTACACGATGTCTAATCAAGTGATATTTTCTGTCGATATGTCTTGATCTACCATGATCCCTTGGTTCCTTGGTCAAGGCAACCGCTCCTTCGTTATCACAGAAAATCTCCATGGGCTCCTTTATGGCAGGTACAACTCCAAGATCACTGATGAAGTTCTTTAGCCATATTGCCTCCTTCGACGCTTCACTCACTGCAATGTACTCTGATTCGCACGTTGAATCAGCTACGGTCTCCTGCTTGGAACTCTTCCATGTCACTGCTCCTCCATTTAGGGTAAAGACCCAGCCCGACTGCGAACGGTAGTTGTCCCTGTCGGTCTGAAAACTGGCGCCACTATACCCTCGCACCTTCAAGTCATCACTCCCTCCGAGGACTAAGAACCATTCCTTCGTCCTCCGAAGGTACTTAAGGATATGTTTCACCGCAATCCAATGTGCTCTGCCAGGATTCCCTTGTTATCTGCTAACCATGCTCAAAGCGAAGGCTACATCAGGGCGAGTACAAGTCATAGCGTACATGATTGAGCCACCTGCGGAAGCATATGGTACTCGGCTCATTTCTGCTATCTCAGCTTCGGTACTCGGATTTTGAGTCTTACTCAACTTGGCATTACTTTGTATCGGTAATTCTCCCTTCTTTGAGTTTTCTATACTAAAATATTTTAGTACCTTCTCTAAGTAAGTATTCTGACTATGTCCAATTAGTCTCTTACTTCTTTCTCTTACTATCCTTATTCCCAAAATGTAGGAAGCCTCTCCGAGGTCCTTCATAGCGAAACACTTCCCGAGCCAGGACTTAACCTCCTGCAGAGTCGGGATGTCATTTCCTATGAGTAATATGTCATCGACATATAGAACGAGGAAGCTTACTATACTCCCACTGGCTTTGACATATACACATGATTCGTCTTCACTTCGTACAAATCCAAACTCTTTGACTTTCTCATCGAAGCAAAGATTCCATCTGCGAGACGCTTGCTTAAGTCCATAAATGGACTTCTCAAGCTTACACACTCTATTTGGATGCTTCGGATCCAAAAACCCCTCTGGCTGAGCCATGTAAACATCCTCAACCAACTTTCCGTTAAGGAAAGCGGTCTTGACATCCATTTACCAAATCTCATAATCATGAAATGCGGCAATTGCTAGCATCACTCTAATAGATTTTATCTTCACAACTGGTGAGAAGGTCTCATCATAGTCAACTCCGGGAGTTTGAGTAAAGCCCTGCGCAACCAATCGCGCTTTATATGTGTGTACGTATCCATCCACGTCGGTCTTCTTCTTGAAGATCCATTTGCACCCAACGGTCTTACGTCTGGGAACATAATCAACCAAATTCCAAACTTGGTTATCATACATGGATTAGATCTCGCTATCCATTGCCTCTTTCCATTTTGCAGACTCCGGGCCTGCCATGGCTTCCTTATAGCTATTAGGTTCATCGAGATTTATTAGTGTACCATCACTAATATACGTGTCCCCTTCGGTAGTAATATGAAAACCATAAAACTGGGGATGAACTCTAACTCTATTGGAACGTCTAAGAGGTAAGGACTCGTTAATCGGTTCAACCAGAGTTTCTTCCTCGGGTTGAGTGCCAGCGGTAGAGGTTCCTTCATCTATCGACTCTTGAATCTCTTCAAGTTCGATTTGCCTCCCACTGTCTCCTTGGCTTATGAGTTCTCGCTCTCGGAAAACTCCTCTCCTCGCAACAAAGACAACATTGTCCTTCGGTCTATAGAAGAGATATCCAAAGGATGTCTGCGGGTAGCCGATGAAAATACATCGCTCACTTTGAGGTTCGAGCTTGTCGTGAGTATCTCGTCTTACGAAAGTCTCGCAACCCCAAACCTTGATATGTGCCAACGAGGGAGCTTTCCCTGTCCACATCTCGTGAGGTGTTTTGTCAACCTTCTTAGTAGGGACTCGGTTAAGGATATGGGCGACAGTCTCTAAGGCATACCCCCAAAAAGAGATAGGTAGTGAAGCATGACTCATCATAGAGCGAACCATATCCAATAAGGTTCGATTACGCCTTTCTGCCACACCATTCAACTACGGTGCCCTAGGAGGTGTCAATTGCGAAACTATTCCACACTCCTTGAGATAATCATGGAATTCAAGACTTAGGTACTCTCCTCCTCGAACGGATCGAAGCATCTTGATTTTCCTGCCTAATTGATTCTCCACTTCATTCTTGAACTCTTTGAACTTTTCAAAGGTTTCTGATTTTGCTTGATTAAATAGATATACCCATGTCTACTATAATCATCGGTAAAAGTCACGTAGAAGCGGTTCCCATCCTTCGTGGTTGATCTAAACGGTCCACATACATCGGTATGTATTAGGTCCAATAGACCTTCACCCCTTTCACACATGCTCGTGAAGGGTGACTTAGTCATCTTTCCAAGTAAACAAGACTCGCATGTGTCATCTTCCCTAAGGTCGAATGACTCCAACATTCCATCCTTTTGGAGTTGGGCTATGCGTTTCTTGTTGACATGTCCAAGACGACAATGCCACAAGGATGCTTTATCCATACTAGTGGAAGAATCTATATTCAAAACATCATTTCCTAAGTTATCAACAATCATAACAGTTTCATAAATTCCATTACATTGTATAACTTCAAAGTAAAAGACACCATTTAGATAAGCCAAAATAGAACCATTCTCATTATTAAAAAAAAATCTAAAACCTTGTCTATATAAACCATGAAATGAAATGATGTTTCTAGCCATTTCTGGCGAATAGCAACAATTGTTCAAATTTAAACATAAATTATTCCTAAGCACTAAAGAATACACTCCAATCTTGGTCATAGGCGACGATCTTCTGTTCCCCATGATTAGATTGATCCTTCCTTGCTCCACATCCCTACTTCTTCTTAGTCCCTGCACATTAGAACAAATGTGGTAACCACAACCGGTATCAAGAACCCAAGAAATAGTATGATTAGAATCGTTAGATTTAATTGTGTATATACCTGTGAAAGATGGCTTGATCTTTCCTTCTTTGATTGCTTGCAGGTACTCTGGGCAGCTTCTCTTCCAGTGTCCTATCTTGTGGCAGTGGTGGCACTTTGCCTCCTTCGGGTTAGGGCAGGGCTTAGTGGGATCAACTTTGGTCCCACTATAAGAGGCACCATCTCGGGCTTTAACCTTGCGATAGTTCTTCGATGAAGCCTTCCTTTTCTTTCCCTTTCCTTGACCAATAGCCAAGACAGGAGAATCAGGCAGATTGGGAGTTGGTGCAACAGACTTGTCTTTGAAGTTGCTCTTAGTGACCCTCAAGAGACCTTGGAGTTTGCTTAGGGTGACCTGTTCTTTGTTCATGTGGTAGGTCATCCTAAATTGATTGTACATCGGAGGCAAATTGTGAAGCACCATGTTGATCGCCAAGTCTTCCCCAAAGTCAACATTTAACTTGCGAAGGCGGTCAACATACCTTTGCATCTTTTGCAGGTGCACGGTAAGAGATTCTCCATGACCCATCTTAGCGAAAATCATGCTAGTGAAAATCTCATAACGCTCTTGTCTCGCGTTCTGGTGGTATCTCTCCAATAAGTATTGGTGCATCTCGTACGGGTACAGTCCTCGTAGGACTTTTGGAATTCGGAGTTCATGGTGGCTATCATGATGCAATGTACCTTCATTGCATCTCGCTCATGAGTTTCAAAAGCGGTAATTTCAGCCGGAGTAGCGATTTCAGGATTGATTTTCTCGAGCTTCTCATCGAGGACATACTCCTTATCCTCATAGCGAGCAATGGTGCGAATGTATCTTATCCATTCGCTGAAGTTCGTTCCATCGAAGGTGACCTTTTGGCAAAGGCTCATCAACGTGAAAGAACTAGCAGCAGCGTTGTTAGCGTTCGACATCTACAAATAGAAAGGACAAAGATAGATTAGAATAAGAATCCCTAATTGTCACCCAATAAGAAAATTAGGTCTAGGATCCAACAATAACATTTACATACTAGAAAAGGGATGCCGTAATCTAACATGCAAATAAATTGAAGGTAAGTGAATGACGATTCACTAATTCTCCACCACAAAACCTAAATATTAGTCCTAAATGTTTTGAGAATTCCTAGGTTCGGATGAGATTCATTGAAACTATTCAATGGCATGTTTAAATCTCGATATGCCCCTCTTGTTTGTGACTGGGATACCGAGGATCACAAAGCGGGTGTGAATTACCATGCAAATTCACATGGTGCCTTCATTGTAACGATCACCTATTCGATGTGCCGGTAAACCACACACGCTCCATCGAACTATGATAAACAATGAATCACCCTTTGCCACCTTTGCTTAGAACCAATTAGTGTGCCGGTAAACCACACACGCTCCACTAACTTCTTAGCAAGGGTGCAAAGTGTAATTTCATGGGATTGCATCAATTCACTTTTCCTAAAGTAACTAAGATTGGGAAATTTTTTAAAAATGTGTAGTTACTTTGTATTACTTATTATACTTTTAATGAGAGGATGAGGTTGCCCTATCCTACCCGTTCGGCTAACGACCCTCCACCAATCAAGCAAGCGGTGGGTGTGAGTGTACACTCATTAAGCGCCATTTTATAGGCCGCAACCTTATACCCACCTTATAGATCAGCTTCGTGAATGAGGCCTACTAACGGTAAGACTAGCATTTAGTTATACATACATATATATATATATATATATATATATATATATATATATATATATATATTATTCTAGTAATATCATATTAGTATAGGGTTGTATTTTAAATCTTTTAAAATCTAGGGTTTGAAATTTAAGTTATCTAAATTAAAACTTTTAATCACAAAATATAAATTTCAAAACTTGAGGACAAGTTTTAAACATTTAAAACATGGAGGATCAAATAACAAATAATTCCAATTAACAATTAATATCCTAATTATCTATATTTGATTTTATTCAAGATTTCTTTTTAAGATAATTACCAAAATAATTAAAATAATTAATTAATTATCATATAAGGAAATTAAATATTCTATTAGTTGATAAATACCTTTAATTAGATCAAGATAATAGTCATATATATCAAAAAATCAGATTTGGGTTGATCTAATATGATTAAGGTAAGTTTCCATAAGATAATTATGAAAAAGTCTCGAATCTGGCCATTCCTGACGCTTGGACTCGCCGAGTGCACAAAGGGACTCGCCGAGTTAGGCCAACTCGCCGAGTCCGCTTTGGAACTCGCCGAGTCCATGACTCAGTTAATCAAGCAACAATTTAATGAAAACCAAGCTAGTCTCTGATACCACTATTGGGTTTTAGCCATAAGAACTGTCCTATGTGCGCATGCAAAACCCTAATGCTTGGATCTAGACTTTCTAATTAAACATGCTTTGAATCCAAGACTTCTAATGACTAATTAGGTTAAATAACAACATTGAAACAGATCTAGAATCATACCTTTGAATTCCTTGATGATCTTGTTGTCTTGGAGCTTCTAGAGTCACAACTGTCACTCCTCTAATGGCTTACAAACACCAATAGCAAGAAAGATGATTTAGGAGAAAGGAGAGGGGAGGAAATCAGCCAGGGTTCTCTTACTTTTGGTGAAGTGCCGATTTCCCTTAGCCATGGGGTCTATTTATACTTGTAGACTCCTTAAGGATTACAACCTAAACCCTAATTGGATAATCTTCTCCTAAGGCTATCCAAATCCATTCCATAGATAACCCCTTGGACGATTTTGAAGCTATCCTAGCTTCTAGAATCCGTCCCTTGTATATCTATATGGATTTACAGTCTAAAGCTTAACTATCAAACACTTGACAGTTTATACCCTCTTATTTAATTAATCTCTTTAAGTCACCAAATTAATTCCAATTAATTCTATGACTTATATTAATCAAATCAATATATTATTCTTTATATTATTCTCATAATATATTAATAATATTTACTCTCTCTTAATAAATCATCCTATCAAGTTGCTATGGTGAAGGCAACCCAAAAGGACCATGCACAACCGGGTCAAATATTTGCCTTAATATAGTTGCAACCTTAGACACTATTCCAACACTCTTGGCGTGCCTACGCTTTTGTTTGCCGCTGCAATGTCACCACCCATCTCCTTTCCGAGTGGCTGTAGCTGGTGACATCCTCCTCCGATCGCCTTATGCCACCACAAGGTGCCTGTCTGCGCAACCGCCGCCTACCGTGACAAGATTTCTGTTGGGGGTGTGTTTCTTTCGTGTTTCAGCCCATATGGTTGTGTGTTTTTGTGTTGTTGATCAGGTAGGGGTGCGTTTTTTTGGATGGAACCATGAAAAAACCACCATGGCTGCCAACCATGGTGGCTGCCACCCTTTACCACCACCGGCCACCATAAGGTGGCTGTGTATGTGTTTATTTGGTTTAGTGTGTGTGTTTATTTTGAGATTTATCATTGTAAAGTGTAAGTTACAAATTGGAATAATGAAAGGAAAAATCAAACCACCACCCGCCGCCGTGTCGGCTGGCAGTGTGCTTGCCTCGTTGAGTTCGATTCGTTTAGGGTGTTTGAAACCCTAATGGGCCCAAGGAAGCCCTAGTGGGCCCAATAAGACTTAATAGGCTTAATAAAACCTTAATAGACCCTAATGAAACCTTAATGGGCTTAATAATATTCTAGTAGGCTTAATAGGCCCAATAAAGCCCTAATTGATCTAAAAGCCCAACAAATTAATTAATGGGCTAGTATTGGGTTGGAAACCCTAATTAGGGTTTGGAAAACCCTAATGCCAATGAAATCCTAACTTTAAGAATTAATCGGGTCACACACATACAAGAATTATTTAATAACTTGAGATATTAAATAATAAACTTTGGCAAGGATTAATCTAAGCGATAATGGACTTAATGGATTAAGTCCTTCATGGATTAAGTCCTTAATGGGTTAAGTAGGAAACTTAACCCTAATCATCATTTTATGTGAAACCCTAATTTCACTTAGGTTTATTGTTGGGCCTTTCTTTCGGGCCTTGATGATTGAGTTTTTAAATGGGGCTATCCAAGATCAACCTGCTCAGACACAGGTTGTCATCAGTGGGATACTAGAAAGCGAGAAGGATTGGGGATCTTTCAATTCTGGCGTAATGTGAAGACTTAGTCGAATTTAAGTGGGGGAGAGACTTTTATAAAGTTCTCCAACTGTGAGTTCTGGTTGCGCAAGGTGCAATCTCCTGGCCACCTTGTCAACCAGAAGGGTATTCTAGTTGATTCGGCGAATATAGAGGTCGTCATTCAGTGGAAGATTCTGAGGTCTCCATCTGAGATTCGGAGTTTCCTGGGTCTAGCAGGTTATTACCGGAGAATTATATACGATACTTCCCCGAGATTGAGGTTCCTTTGATCCGACCTTCGTTGGGGGCCTGAGCAGCTGGCAGCCTTCGAGACTCTCAGACATCGGTTGTGCGAGGCACTGATTCTCACCTTGCCAGAGGGTGTAGATGATTTCGTGGTTTGCTGTGAGGCTTTGATCACGGGCATGGGTACGGTACTGATACAATGGGGTCACGTGTTAACAGGTTTAGGGAACCAGATTTGAGTTCCGGTTAGGACTCAAGTTCAGTTGTGTGTTAGGCCGAGTGCGTGTTCGACCCAGTTTGGAAAGTGTTGTAAGACTATGGGTGTAGCCATAGCATTCACTAGCAGCAGATAGTGTGAGGGGTGTTGTAACTCTGCAGGTGTAGCCGTAGCATTCACCAGGTTGGCAGATAGTGTTAGGGTGTTGTAAGTATGCGGGTCTAGCCGTAGCGTTCACCAGGTTGGCAGCTAGTGTTAGGGTGTTGTAAGTCTGCGGGTGTAGCCGTAGCATTCACCAGGTTGCCAGATAGTGTTAGAGTGTTGTAACTCTGCGGGTGTAGCCGTAGCATTCACTAGCAGCTAGATAGTGATAGAGTGTTGTAAGTCTGCGGGTGTAGCCGTAGCATTCACTAGGTTGGTAGATGGCATGAACGTGTTGTTAGGACGCAGAAGGAATAGTAGTACCCACCAATTCGGGTGTAGCAGTAAGGATAAGGAAATCCACAGATTGGATTTCGGAATTACCCAGATGGGTTAGATCTGGTTGAGCTAGTGATAGGACTGTAGGAGCGCCATTACAGTTATGGTATCAGGAAAGCAATGGACTGTATAAGATTGCGTGTGAGATAGGGCTACCATTGGTCAGGTAGCAACTACTTCCAGCCTTGGATTTGATGATGACAGGATTCGACGTATGGATTCGATCGGTTAGATCAGAAAGTTGTTAGAGTCACAGTGGCATGATAACTAGTTGCAACTAGTTCCAGTGGAGGATTTCGTTCAGAAGTCGTGTGAGACGACTTAGTGGGAGTCCTTTGGCTCCGGGTCGGAACCCAATATTTTAGATTATTGGCGAGGGAATTAAGACACAGGAGGTCTCGGTAGCTTATGGGAAGCAGCCATGTGGCAACATACAGTTTCAGGCAGTTCAGTGTTTGGGCAGTTTCAGCGTCTGGGCAGTGTTAGTATTGGTGTTTGGGGTTGCAAGAACTCACGGAATAGCTGGTTTATTGGGGAGTGACAAGTCACTCACAATAGGAGTACCTAGGCCTTGGCCAGGTACAAGTGATCTGCAAAGATAATTAGGTCTATGATCCTGTTTTATAATGGGAAACTCGAGTTACCAGAAATTGAGTAGCCGGTTGAAGGATAAAGTGGACTGGGTCCAACGATATTAATTCAGTATGAGTGGTCTGCCAGGGATTCAGACCATCGCGAGAAAGCAGATTCAGATCGAGTAAATGTTACCTTATCGCGAGAAATTCGTTCATCTACGGATTGTAGGGCTTTATGAGGATTGGTCATGGTTACCCTGGGAAGGCTAGGGTGTGCCCAGGATGGTGACCATGTTACTAGAATGATTGGGAGTGTAAGGAATGGTAAGGAATGATTTCGTGGACGAAATCTAATTTAAGTGGGGGAGAGTTGTAATACCCTGTTTATTTATTTGATAAATAAATAAATTAATGAACGAATAGTAGCCCTAAAATAAATAATTATATAGCAAGGTGTTGGTCTCGAGGAGCTATTGGTCACAATTTTAGAAGTCGGGGATTAAAAGTGTAAGTTCCGGACTAATTTTCTAATTATTTATGAAGATAGGGACCACTTGGTAAATTATTGGGACTTCATTTGAAACGAATTGTAGAGGAGGGGCTGTTTTAGTAAAATTCGGACCTACTTTGTAATGTATTTAGATGGCAGGGGTTAAAAAGGTAAAATGTGGATTACATTTGAATAAAAGGGGCATGGAGGGACCAGAGTTGCCAAATTCGTTAAAAGTTTGAATGGGGTCACTGGACTTAAACCTGTGCCTTCCATTCCCGTTGGAGACTTTTTCATTTAGCAACCCCAAATCTAATACACTTCTATAGCTGCCACCACAATATGAGAGTTCCCCCAGCCGCTGTTGCATCCCAGGATCCGATCGCCACCTATTGTCGTCCGCTACTCCGCTGTCGAGGTCGCAAATCGCTGGAGGAGCACCAAAATAGTCCAGCGCCGTGTTGCTCCAAGCCACCAGTGAAGCTGTGAACCGCAAGATCCGACTGCCGCCTGCGACCTTGCCCTTGAAGCGCCATCGTAGCCCTAGCTGTCCGAGTTGATGTGGTAGGACAAAAGAAACACCATGGCGGATGCCAAGGTGGTTGAAGACGACGTCAAGCCCGTGTGCCGCCACTCTTGGCGTGCCTACGCTATTTTTTGCCGCTGCAATGTCACCACCAACTCCTTTCTGGGTGGCTGTAGTTGGTGACATCCTCCTCCGATCGCCTTATGCCACCACAAGGTGCCTGTCTGCACTACCGCCGCCTACCGTGACAAGATTTTAGTTGGGGGTGTGTTTCTTTCGTGTTTCAGCCCATATGGTTGTGTGTTTTTGTGTTGTTGATCAGGTGGGGGTGCGTTTTTTTTGGATGGAACCATGGAAAAACCACCATGGCTACTAACCATGGTGGCTGCCACCCTTTACCACCACTGGCCACCATAAGGTGACTGTGTATGTGTTTATTTGGTTTAGTGTGTGTGTGTTTATTTTGAGATTTATCATTGTAAAGTGTAAGTTACAAATTGGAATAATGAAAGGAAAAATCAAACCACCACCGGCCGCCGTGTCAGGTGCCAGTGTGCCTGCCTCGTTGAGTTCGATTCGTTTAGGGTGTTTGAAACCCTAATGGGCCCAATAAGACTTAATGGGCTTAATAAAACCTTAATGGACCCTAATGAAACCTTAATGGGCTTAATAATATTCTAGTAGGCTTAATAGGCCCAATAAAGCCCTAATTGATCTAAAAGCCCAACAAATTAATTAATGGGCTAGTATTGGGTTGGAAACCCTAATTAGGGTTTGGAAAACCCTAATGCCAATGAAACCCTAAATTTAAGAATTAATCGGGTCACACACACACAAGAATTATTTAGTAACTTGAGATATTAAATAATAAACTTTGGCAAGGATTAATCTAAGCGATAATGGACTTAGTGGATTAAGTCCTTAATGGGTTAAGTAGGAAACTTAACCCTAATCATCATTTTATGTGAAACCCTAATTTCACTTGGGTTTATTGTTGGGCCTTTCTTTCGGGCCTTGATGACTGGGTTATTAAATGGGCTATCCAAGATCAAGCATTTAGACTAGAATAATTTAATGGGCCTAGGGTAAGGCCCATGTAAGAGGCTTGGGCCCAATTTGGAAAATTGGGCCATAGATGGGCCATAGTTGGGCCTTAATTATTATATGATGTTGGGCCTCAGAATGAGACCATGTATAGGCCTAGGCCCAATTTGGAAAATTGGGCCATGTGTTGGGCTTTGATCCATAATTGACTTTGGGCCTATGGATCGAGCCTTGGTCTTGAATAAGCCAAGCTAGGGGTAATGTAGTAATTACCCAAAGAATGTACTTATGGTTATGTATTGGGACCTAATTATTAATTGGGTGTTATTTTGGTGTTGACAGTTCGGGAATCTGTCAGCCAACAACTGGGGTTGAGTCTTCGGGACTTCAGCAAGAGTGGGATTGTGTCTTCGGGACTTCAGCAATGTAAGGTGAGTTACCTTCCAGTAGCGGTGGGTCTACGGCCACAATGTCGGCCCACCAGTAGGAGCTGTATGTTAGATGATTGTCTTTGTGATATCATCTAGGTTTGCTACTACCTGATATATTATATGCTGGCATGATATGTATATGTGATAGTAGTAGAGTTCGGTTGTTAGGACCGAAGGGTAGGTCAGACATCCCAGATATGTCTGACAATATGCGATGATATGTTTATATGCTGACATGATATGTTATATGTGATAGTGGTAGTAGGAGGGGAATAGTCCCCAAGTTCGGTCGTTAGGACTGAAGGGTAGATCGGACACCCCAGATATGTCTGATAATATGTTATGTTATGATATATGTGATAGTAGCAGTAGAGGGTGAAATAATCCCCGAGGATCGGTTGTTAGGACCGATGGGTAGTCAGCACCCCAGAATGGCTTGACATGGGTAGTCAGCACCCTAGAATGGCTTGACACGGGTAGGTCGGCACCCTAGAATGGCCGTACTGGGTAGGTCGGGCACCCCAGAATTGCCCGGCAGTATGTATGATATGTGATTGTATGGTATGTGGTATGATGGGGGAACTCACTAAGCTTCGTGCTTACGGTTTTCAGTTTTGGTTTCAGGTACTTCGTGTTTAAAGGAAAGGAGTCGGCTTGATCGCAGCGCATCACACAATAGTTTTCCGCACATGAGATCTTTGGGATTACACTCTAATATTGTTTTATGATAACATGTTTGATTATTTCTACTTTGGTTTGTCATGACATAATATTACATATGTTTTATAACACTGTTGGTTTTAAAATGACGTAATTAAAAATGAAATTTTTGGCCTGTATTTTTGGGATGTTACAGGATATAGAAGGGTAATAGGACTAGATGGTAGTTTCTTGAAGGGGCAGGTTAAGGGGGAGATTTTAACTGCTATTGGGGGGGATGCAGACAACCATGTATACCCAATAGCATGTGCAGTTGTGAATGTTGAGAATAAGGACAACTGGACCTGGTTCATTGATAATTTGGTTGCTGATTTGGATCTTGGTGCTGGCAATGGATTGGTTGTTATCTCAGACCAACACAAGGTACCACAACATACACTAGTATACAATATATATTTGTATGTTACAGTCATTAATATTTACATGTGTTGTGTTGTGTTTGTTTGTTAATTATAGGGACTTTTACAGGCTGTGGCAGACCTATTCCCTAATGTTGAGCACATACAATGTGCTAGACACATCTTTGCAAACTTTAGAAAGAAATTCACAGGATTAGAGCTAAAGAGTTTGTTCTGGGAAGCTGCTATGAGTATAGTAGAAGGGGACTTTCTTGCTACAATGGAGAAGATAAAGAAGATAACAGAAACATGATACAATTATCTTATAGCAAGGAAACTTGAAACTTGGTGCAGAGCCTTCTTTTCTCATGGGTATGCTTGTGAAGCAGTAGAGAATGGGGTTGCAGAATGCTTCAATGCCATGATCAAACAAATAAGGAAGAAGCCTATAATCACAATGCTTGAGGAAATAAGGATTCTCTTTATGAAAAGGTTTTTTCATCAAGGTCAAGAGGCCACCAAATGGAGGGGTAATTATGGGCCTAACATACAACTGAAGCTTAATGAATTTGGGAAAGATATGAGGTAATATAAGTTTTTATTGGCATGTATCCAAAAATATTAAGTATGTATTTATATGTGTACTTTGTTTGTTTTGTGTGTAGGTTGTGGAGAATGGTGCCAAGTGGTGGTGATGTGTTTGAGACTAGGTATGGCTACAATGGATACAAGGTTGATTTAGCTAATCACACTTGCACCTGCAACTTGTGGATGTTGTCGGGCATACCATGTGTGCATAGTCAAGCTGCAATCAACTATGTACACAAAGATCCAAGTGAATTCATTTCTTCTTAGTTCCACAAGGACAAATATGTTGCAACCTACAGTTAGAACAAACAACCTATTGGTGGAAGCAACTTGTGGCTAATGACTGAGTTTATTAAACCATTACCACCCCTAGTCAGAAGGATGTCTGGAAGACCCAAAGTAAATAGAGTGAAGCATGCATCTGAATCAGAAGATGCCAAATACCCCTCTCAAAGGTTAAAGGTTACTAGAACTGTGAGGTGAGGAAAGTGCCAACAACTTAGGCATAATAAGATTTCATGCACAAATGATGAGGTACCTAAGCCACCTGTCCCAAAAAGGAAGATTGGAAGACCAAGGAAAGATGGGGGAGGCCAACCTATTATTGATCAATTCCCTCTAGTTGAGCCTGCTATACCAAGAAGTGATGCTGCTCCTCCTACAGTTTCACAATGTGGTGATCAAGTTGGTGGGCCTGATGTACCAAGAAGTGATGTTACTCCTCCCCCAGTTTCAGAATCCGGTAATCAAGTAGGTGGTCCTAATGTTAGTCCTCTATTAGACTTTGCGAGGCGTATTGATTCATTCAATACCACCTGGAGTCTGTATCTCACTCTCTTAGACTTTGCGAGGCGTATTGATTCATTCAATCCCACCTGGAGTCTGTATCTCACTCTCTTAGACTTTGCGAGGCGTATTGATTCATTCAATACCACCTGGAGTCTGTATCTCACTCTCTTAGACTTTGCGAGGCGTATTGGTTCATTCAATGCCACCTGGAGTCTATGTTATATTTACTTTTAGCCAGTAGTGTTACTGCTTAAGTAAAATATTATTTTCCCCTAGTATTTTTACTTGTGATTTTCTCACAATTCCTTTAAAGTCAAAACTGTATTTTGGTAATGATAGTATTTTGGGGAAATCACTCCATAAAACATAAATCTGTCGAGTCTTGGTAGAAGACTGCTTTTATTTAGAAAATATAGGATTTTATGGAAAGAACGCTAATACACCTTAGATTCTAGATTACTATCTTTCATAAAGTTATTTTGAATAAAAACGTGTATTTATACAAATGACACTAAATACTTATGAACTCACCAGCATTATAAAAATGCTGATACTCGCTTTCAAAATAACTTGTATTCTCGTGTCATCGATAGACAGGTACATCCCGGGAGCTTTTGCGGAGACAGCCTAGTACTGAGCTGCATCCATATTATTTCTTGTATTACTTTGATATTGCTATGAAATGTAACCTATGTAAAATTATTACTATTAATGCAATGGTTGTTGTACTTTGATTACTATACTGCATATGTTGTGATACTTGACATGACGTCATCCACCCCAGAACGTTTCCGTCGTTCCGGTTTTGAGGTGTGACAGATTGGTATCAGAGCATTGTTTATAGTGAGCTCAGTATATCAATTCATAAAAGATATACAACCTATAAATACATAGGGATAAAACACTCTGACCAAGAATTATAATTTAAAATATAACCATATTTTACCAAAGTATAAGAACCTCCAGAATCTAAACATTCGAACAAAAGTATCACAAGAAGAACAAAATAAAAGTCTTTGGATGTTGACCATTACCGTCAAACCTGAGCAGTTATGTAATCGTAAGCTGGAATAAATGTAACCTGATCAACTACTTTTATTTGAGATGCGACCAACATGTGCTTGGGAGTGATGGTGGTGTGCAACGAATCTGAAACTTACCAAATAGGAATGCTAGAGCCAAACATAAAGTTTAAAATACTATGGGAGTATTTTGGAATACTAAAAGACTCACATTAATCCCATAATCATATTCAGAAGTTAAGAATCAAACAAGAAATTAAAATACCATATGGGTATTTTAGGATCCATAGATAACCTTGTGTGAAAAACTAAAAAGATCCTTATCGGTATACCTATGATTACAGAGGATATACTTCTAAGGTTATATATAATAAGGATCCCATAGACTAAGAATGTGTGGTTTCACTCTACTTCCTTTTCCCCGTTGGGATGTGGATATAGAGTAGTATCACATATTCGAAGGCCTATCGGATGTAAGTTAGATATAATTTGTGTACCCTATGTAATTGTAGCAGGACTCGATATGGATCACTCAGTGAAAATGTTAATAATCTCTTAGGATTCTCTAGACATTTCCATTCTCACACGAACCCTATAGAAAACCTTATCCACTTCAGTGTTCGACAGAAAAGTTGATTCAGACCCAGAAGAAGTTCATTGAGAAGATTTCCAGTTAGGAAAGAAATGAACTAGGACGAGACTATTGAAACCACTAAGTGCCTATACCTTTTAGGGATATCGGTGGGAAATTCGCTTGAACTTCCTAGATTTCTAGTCATCCATCATGAAGCGATGACATTCAGAGTCAGAATCGGAAGTAAGACGGAGTAGAAATTCAATATGTCTTCACGAGAAGAGAACCCTAGGTAACTACCCGAAGAAAACCAACGCCGGTCCCAGTCAAGGATAAGAGGTAGACAGAGGGAGCCAATACATGGAACCCGAGAAGTGTCTTTTCCTCGTTATTGTCGCGCTAATACACCCATAAAATAATACAATTTAGTGAGTTAGTGATTACACTACTTACACTATGTGTTAGGTAAATCGCCTTTTCCCATCGCAAGTAATACGATTAGATCGGATTTCAAAACCTCGATTGAGGGTGTTTAAGTAGTTGTTGCCTTAGAACTTGAACCAGAAGAACATGAAGGTGCTAGAAGTTAATGAGGTACAATAGGATGAACATAATGTGTTTGTTGAGCTAAGAAAGCATTATTTGTTGATATTCCTAGATTAGCAGTAGAATAGGAATTCACATGGTTGATTTCACGCTGCTTATCATCCATGTCACATGCATTGATTATAGCCATCACTTCTGCAAGGGAAAGCTTGCTCAGATCTCTAGTCTTCTTGATCACTGTCACATTTATGTCCCAGCTACGTGGAAGAGAACTCATCAGCTTCTTGTTAATCTTTGTGCATGGTAGATTGATCCCAATTGTACTCATCTCAGTAGTGAGAGTAATAAACCTCTACAACTAAACTTCAAGAGACTCCCCTAGAACATGATTTATTAAATTGAACCTCTATCGAAGCAGGTCCTGTCTGCTCTGCCTCATGTCCTCATTTCCCTCATAAACCTCAATCAAAGCTTCCCATAAATCCTTTGCAGACGTGTATTCCTTAAAGCCTTGGGCAGTTACAGGAGATATGGCCATGGTAAGAGGGGAAAGAGCTCTGTCATGTTCTTCAAGCTTTTTAAAGTCCTCATCCGTGTAGTTCTCTATCTTTTTATCAACAACAATTTTAGCTTGATCATCCAAAGTTGTAGTAATCCTGTCTGGACCTCTGAGAATGCTCCTCCATATCTTGGCATCCTTCATTTTAATGTACTTCTCAATGATGAATTTCCATTCCAGAAACCCATCAGCAGACAAAAGTCGAGTAATGCGAGTGGCAATCCCCATAATAGAATCCAACTCCAGATGCATTTAACTATTGTACTAAGATTCCATTTTATTAGCAAAAATAGAGAACACCCAACAATTGAAATCCGACTGAAAACAAGGAAAGTCAATAGGAGAGTTGACCGAGAACAAAGAAAAGTTGACCAGAAACTTAATGATTTCGGCCGAGAACTAAAACCAAAAGGATCTTATTTCTTGAACAGATCTCAGTCTAAACGTTGACCAAAAAACTTGATTTTTAACCAAAACCCCTTTAGGATGTTGGAACCGAAAACCTTGATTTCTTATTAGGAAGTTACCGAAATCCCTTAAATTTCATGATTTCAATTGATAAGGATCCAATACAATCCTGATATTTCAAATGAAGATCCACGAAGAACACGATGAATGCCAAGAATTCCAAGAACAGCTAATCGATGAACAACCAAAATTTTATCAGTTTAAATCAAAACTTATCAATTTTCGATTAAACCAAATATATCAAATCAGTTAAAAACGAGTCCCCAAAGTCCTTTTATTGATTGATACCTTAACAAAGCTCTGATATCAATTGTAAGTCCCAAAACAGTTTGCTCAATAGATATCAATCAAACTATCTAAATAACGCATAATATAAATCAGATAGTGATTCAAGAACATGCAAATAACTCTCAATGCATACGATTTTATTGAATGAAATCATCTGGTACACAAGAATGCTCTTAACTGTCGAATACCATAAAGATTGAACAACTAACACTCCTAGACGGCTGAAAACTATTTATATGAACCTAATACAAAGCCTTAACACGACCCAAACCCAATACGAATGAAATCACCATAGTGATTTCGGTCCCTAAAACTGAAAACCCAATAAATCCATTAACATAAATATATCTAAGCCCAAATAAATTATAATTCCAACATAAACTATTTAAAGAAACCCTTTCAAAGATGAAAACAATTTTTGTTAGACTCCACCACATATACATCAGGAAGATTATCTTTAAGGGACACCAACCACATTAGATATCCTTCCAAAACAAGGTTTTGTCACCTACACCCATCATCATAACAAAAAGACTTTCAAAAGTGACACCAAGATCTACTAAATCACAATTAATATTACAAATATTAATCCAAACATCCGAATCAACTTTTGGCCAACGGCTTACCATCCACAAGAGAAAGATTATGCAACGCCTTAATACACTTCAACCACAACCCATTACACCCCATTTTTAACTTCCACAACCACATCGCGAGAATGGAGAGATTCAAAGTGTTTAAACAACCAATACCCAACCCACCCTTTGTGTAACATCCAAAATTTTGAAACAATTAAAACTTTTCAAAATCACCCATTTTATTAACGTTGTTACAAAAAGGTTTTCAATACATTATTAAACAGAGTAATTTCCCAGGTTCATATTATAAAACATCAATGCGAGGAACGGTACGATCACGCCTTTGCCTTGCCACAGACTCTTGAGAACCTGAAACATAAAACCACAACTGTAAGCCCGAAAGCTTAGTGAGATACCCCCAGAATACCAACCACATATACGCCTTTCCAGGCCCTGACCTTCCGGTCCGTCACACAACATAATCGCCTTCCGGCCCGTAACATATTGCCTTCCGGCCCATAATATAATCGCCTTCCGGCCCATGACATACATAGCACACATATAACAAATCGCTTACCACATATAGCATACATATCACATATCATAGCATTACTCTTATAAGATACCGGTCTAGCCGGTCACTGTCATAACATTACTCTATAAATCAGTCAACATACTAAATGCATACATTCGTCTTTCCAGGCCATGACCTTCCTATCCACATAGTAATGCCTTCCGGCTCATAACATATAACAACTTACAACTACCCGGATTTCCATCCGATAAACGGGTCGGCCTTAGTGCCATAAACCCTAGCGATATAGTGAGGATAACTCACCTCGAAACTGCCGACTGAACAGATAGCTCAAGCTGCTCCGATCACTGATACGATCTCCACTCCTAGATAGTCACCAATGCACTGAACTCACACAATAACAACAATTACCAAAATATCCCTGGAACCACTGGTCAATCATTGATCAAAGACAAGGTCAAAGTCAACCCCTGACTGACCCTACTCGTCGAGTCAACCCAATGACTCGCCGAGTCCCCATACTCAGAACTTTACTTAACCCGCGACCTAACTCGCCGAGTCACCCCAAGACTCGCCGAGTTCAACGACTCTGAGTCTACTCGTCCTTGACTCGCCGAGTTCAACGACTCTGAGTCTACTCATCCTTGACTCACCGATTCCTTAAGATTCCCTTCCTACTCGTCGAGTATCCCCCTTTTTACTCGACGAGTTCCTCCTGGAAGAATCGCGGGGCCACCCCGACTCAACTCGCCGAGTCTGAAGAACAACTCGACGAGTCCCAGTTATTCTTCAAGCTACTCGCCGAGTCTGTTCATCAGACTCGTCGAGTCCATGCCATGCAGTCGATCAAACTGCTTCCTGAGATAAGTATTGTTCCGAAATACACAAGCATGGGACCTTCTGGACCTCTAAGGTCCTAATACAGGGTTATAGTCGTTTGGGTAACAAGGGTAACACTTAATCTAATCACAAGGGGTTCCATAAACCCTAATTCCATAACACATCAACATAGCAGAGGATAATTCGAGTTCTTACCTGAATAATGCATCCTCTGTGTCCCCAATCCTCAGAATGTGACTCCCTTGCTGCTCCTTTAGCCAATCCCTTCTCTTTCTTGCACAACAATTCCTCCAAGATCAATAATGGCCCTAAGACCTTGCTCCAAATGTACCCACTCGATTTAGGGTTCTTCCCAGAAGGCTAAACTGAACAATGACGGCCAATGAGTGCCTCTTATATGTCCCAAACCTGAACGGTTAGGGTTTTCGCTAAACAGCGTAGACTCGCCGAGTCCATATCGGACTCGTCGAGTCCAGTCGCGAACCCGCGACCCGGTCTGTGCTCCTACTCGGCGAGTCAAGGCTCCAACTCGCCGAGTCCCTTCTTAAAACACCCCCAAAACATAATTATATCAATATTTGAAATTCCGGGCTGTTACAACTCTCCCCCACTAGAACTAGACTTCGCCCTCGAAGTCTCACTCTGCAACTAGCTCCGGATGCTGCTCCCGCATCTCACGTTCCAGCTCACCGGTCATTTCCGATCCCCTCCGGTGCTGCCACCGAACTAACACTAGAGGTATCTCCATATACTTCAGAACCTCGATCTTCCGTCCTCTGATGACCACTGGCTTCTCGGCATAATTCAGGCTTGCAACCACCTGAATGTCTTCTAATGGAACCACTGCCGACTTATCGGCTATAAACTTCCTCAATTGCGACACATGAAAGGTGTCGTGGATCTGTCTCAAATCCGAGGGAAACTCTAACCGCTAGGCTACCCGGCCTACCCCCGCAATCACATGAAAAGGCCCAATGTACCGGGGCCCCAACTTGTCCCTCTTCCTGAATCGAATCACTCCTCTCTAAGGGGAGGCCTTCAGGAGTACGAAGTCGCCGACCTGAAACTCAAGCTCGGATCGGTGGCTGTCTGCATAACTTTTCCTGTCGGCTCTGGGCGGTCAATAACCTCTGTCTCATCTGCTCTGTCGACTAAAGCCCGATCTCTGTACTGTCCATCGCTCTCTGTAACCGAGAATTACCCAAAATGCAACTCTGCTCAAAATCTCCACAATCACTCGACCCATAAGGGTTAGGAAACTAAGAATCACCGGATCCCCGATCCAAAGCCCACTTCGTCCATTCCGGACCGACTGAGAGATCCATTCTCACTCTCAGAGCAACTCTCACAAGTTCTCCTCCTGTCATCACACCCACATGCTGAACTAACCCCAACACCCGCAGGTTAGAAGACCCGATACACTGATGATATCCTCGAACATCTCCCCAAGATGAACCACTACATCCACCCTACACCCTGATCAGAATCACACTGGAAATTTAAGATTCTCTCTCCCTCTGCATCCCTTCCGAGCCTCAACAGACATCCCCAACCCGGATGGGTTCCTATTTCGCTGCCGCGAACACGATGCTCGAAGCCATACTCGAAATACTCTAACCATAACTCTGTTCTGCAGCTTTCATTCTCGTGAACTTGCACCCCCTTTCGGAGTTACACACCTTTCTCTTTTCCTTCCAAGGGACCCTCTTGGCCATAATGCCACTCCAACCGGTGCGACGGTGCTTGCCCCAATCGACACCACCCTTTTTGCGTGACTGCTATTCACATACTCTGGTTCTCATTGCAGGGCTCTCAATCCCATGCACTCTCTCCACTCATCAAAATCACTGCCTCAGCTAACAAGATCACTAACCCGGGGCCAGACCTTCCAATGCAATCACACTGTAACATACACGATCCGCAATCTCAAACTGATCCAGCAATACCAACAGAGTCTCCAGCATGACTGGACCGACTCTCATAACACATACTAGCCACTCGAGGCTATATCTCTGTGGGTCCGTACACCCAAACTCTGCGAACCCTCAGGTTCTAACGCTGGGAACCTTCTGGTTCCAGCTCTAGAAACATGCACAACATAATCCCGTGGGATTAATGCAGTACAACTCATCACGTACCTCAAACATACAAATACTCTGATCGCATAACCCCAATTACTTACTCAAGCTTGATCCCGACCTCCTCTCAGGCCTCCACTATCAAATGCCCTAGGTCTGTATCCCGCCCCGCATACTCGACACCCGCTCTCGTCGGCCTATACTCTGAGCTGACAACACTGCTGAATCCCAACAGCTAAGCACTTTCACATACACATCGATCTCCTGGAGAATTCTCCAATTCTCCCCCACTAAAGCACTGACTAACTGCCATCGATCGTCATTAATGACCTTTCAAAACAATCCTGCATAAAGAGAACATTTACACACTGACTGCTTCCTACCAGCATAAGCGACCCTCGGCAACACACATCTCCTCCTTGATCAATCCACTCAAAAGAATCCGGTCTTTCCATTATCCCTTTTTACGACTGCAATTGCTACCCGACATTCAACCCAGTGCCGCATTTCCACTAAAAATCCTCACGAACGATGACCAACGAAATCCCCAAACAATAACCCGTAACCAACCCACAGCCTGCCAAAGGATGAATACCACGTCGAAAACCGCACAGGACCACCGGCACCAAAACACCAAACTATAACCATACCAATCCATCAGGGAACAACAATGCCAAAGCGAAAACTTGAAGTACCAATCCGTAACTATGCCCAACCCGTGAAACAACGAATACCGCATCAAAATCCACACGAAATACCAGCACGAACGATACGTCACAATCAACACAAGCCAATCAAGACATTAAGAAAGCCTTATACCCGCAGCTGCCTCCGGCACTGCTCCGTCTCCCTCCGCCGCAAGCCGATAAGCACGACCCTGAGCCCTTGAGCTCCGCTCCATCCTGTCCTCCTCCTGAACTCCTCGAGGTGGCCGGTGCTAGAGCCTGCACCGGTCCTGCAGAAAGATGTGGACGGTTGACCCTCAAATGTCCAACCTGCCGACACTGATAACAAATCCTCAAATCCCGAATTGGCACTGACTACCGACAATCCCGTGCACCGTGCCCCTCCTTTCCGTACTTGCGGCATGCACCACCGGACCAGCAAGCTCCGGTGTAACCCCTCCCACACTTCCCACAAGTGTGGCCGCTCCGATCCCCCATTCTAACATCTACGGTCTTGAACCGTTTCGGCGCCGACTGCGACTGCATCGGGGCCTGCCTCAGCTCACGCAACTGCAACTTCAACCTCTAACTCACGCCACATGGCGGCCTCTTGCAACTCCAACAAGGTCTCACACCTCCGCGCAGACACGAACTGCCTGATATCCCTCTTGAGCATACTCAGATATCGGGACATCTGAGCCTGCCCCGAAGCGAACTCAGGGCAAAACATCGCCCTCTCAATAAACATCCCGGTGATCTCAGTCACCGACTCCAAATCCTGCTTCAGCTCGAGGAACTCCCGAGCCAATCTCTCCTTTTCATCCCGCGGAACATAGCGAGTACTGAACATCTCTCTGAATCGATCCCATGAACCGCAGCCCTCCGTGCATCGGAAAATGACCTCGTAGTCAATCTCTACCAATCCTTCGCTCCTAGCCTCAACAGGTTCAGAGCACACTTCACCCTTTGATCAGCAGGGCATAAACTCGTGGAGAAATACCCCTCCACGTCTGATAACCATCTCATAGCAACAATCGGGTCCTGAACTCCATCGAATGTGGAAGGCTTTGCAGAATAGAAATCCCGATACTGAAAACCCCGACTAGCCCCTTTCTTTACCGTTGCTACAGCCGCTGTAACTGCCGTGGCAGCCGTCTCTGCGAGAGCCGCATATCGCTCATCAAACTACTCAATCATAGTGGTCCTGATCGACCCAAACCATTCTGGCAACTCAGCCCGTAACAATGCAGCAACCTCATCACGCAGGATCTCGCGAATCCTCGCATCCCGCTCGCTCGTGCTCGTCCGATCGATAACCTCCGACGGCACCGATCCACCCGGAACTCGTTCTCCAGCTCCCGATCCTGATCCGGATCCACTATCGTCATGCCTCGAGTTCTCCATAATGAAGACACCCTACCAATCTCAAATACTTCCCAAAATCCTGGGGTCTAACTCTCGCAACCCCACCCTAGAGACCATGGTTTCCCTGATACGCGTATGGGTCCTGTGCTTTCAGTAGTACGGGCCCATACTACCTTCCACACCTACCCATATTTGTATGAAGTACTACCACAATACCCTAGGGAACATGCATAACAACTATCAACCCTCCCCACTAGAGGAACACTGAGAATATCCCATAAGGGACCCTAGGCTACAGGCATCACAAATCAGGCAACATTATCATGAATTCCTGAAGATCCCTAGCCTAACTCTAGCATGCTGTGCTATCAAGCTCAAATAAACAATATCAAGTATGGTATCTTGGGGTTACTTACTGGCTCCGGCTGATCGTACCTCCGCGTCCTCCTTTACCAAATTTGAAAACCATTTTGATTTCTAATTTTAATTTCTCTTTTTAAAATCCTCCTCGATTTGAGACTGGAGTCACACGAATGTTTCCCCAATTCACTCAAACCAAGGCTCTGATACCAACTTGTAACATCCAAAATTTCGAAACAATTAAAACTTTTCAAAATCACCCATTTTATTAACGTTGTTACAAAAAGGTTTTCAATACATTATTAAACAGAGTAATTTCCCAGGTTCATATTATAAAACATCAATGCGAGGAACGGTACGATCACGCCTTTGCCTTGCCACAGACTCTTGAGAACCTGAAACATAAAACCACAACTGTAAGCCCGAAAGCTTAGTGAGATACCCCCAGAATACCAACCACATATACGCCTTTCCAGGCCCTGACCTTCCGGTCCGTCACACAACATAATCGCCTTCCGGCCCGTAACATATTGCCTTCCGGCCCATAATATAATCGCCTTCCGGCCCATGACATACATAGCACACATATAACAAATCGCTTACCACATATAGCATACATATCACATATCATAGCATTACTCTTATAAGATACCGGTCTAGCCGGTCACTGTCATAACATTACTCTATAAATCAGTCAACATACTAAATGCATACATTCGTCTTTCCAGGCCATGACCTTCCTATCCACATAGTAATGCCTTCCGGCTCATAACATATAACAACTTACAACTACCCGGATTTCCATCCGATAAACGGGTCGGCCTTAGTGCCATAAACCCTAGCGATATAGTGAGGATAACTCACCTCGAAACTGCCGACTGAACAGATAGCTCAAGCTGCTCCGATCACTGATACGATCTCCACTCCTAGATAGTCACCAATGCATTGAACTCACACAATAACAACAATTACCAAAATATCCCTGGAACCACTGGTCAATCATTGATCAAAGACAAGGTCAAAGTCAACCCCTGACTGACCCTACTCGTCGAGTCAACCCAATGACTCGCCGAGTCCCCATACTCAGAACTTTACTTAACCCGCGACCTAACTCGCCGAGTCACCCCAAGACTCGCCGAGTTCAACGACTCTGAGTCTACTCGTCCTTGACTCACCGATTCCTTAAGATTCCCTTCCTACTCGTCGAGTATCCCCCTTTTTACTCGACGAGTTCCTCCTGGAAGAATCGCGGGGCCACCCCGACTCAACTCGCCGAGTCTGAAGAACAACTCGACGAGTCCCAGTTATTCTTCAAGCTACTCGCCGAGTCTGTTCATCAGACTCGTCGAGTCCATGCCATGCAGTCGATCAAACTGCTTCCTGAGATAAGTATTGTTCCGAAATACACAAGCATGGGACCTTCTGGACCTCTAAGGTCCTAATACAGGGTTATAGTCGTTTGGGTAACAAGGGTAACACTTAATCTAATCACAAGGGGTTCCATAAACCCTAATTCCATAACACATCAACATAGCAGAGGATAATTCGAGTTCTTACCTGAATAATGCATCCTCTGTGTCCCCAATCCTCAGAATGTGACTCCCTTGCTGCTCCTTTAGCCAATCCCTTCTCTTTCTTGCACAACAATTCCTCCAAGATCAATAATGGCCCTAAGACCTTGCTCCAAATGTACCCACTCGATTTAGGGTTCTTCCCAGAAGGCTAAACTGAACAATGACGGCCAATGAGTGCCTCTTATATGTCCCAAACCTGAACGGTTAGGGTTTTCGCTAAACAGCGTAGACTCGCCGAGTCCATATCGGACTCGTCGAGTCCAGTCGCGAACCCGCGACCCGGTCTGTGCTCCTACTCGGCGAGTCAAGGCTCCAACTCGCCGAGTCCCTTCTTAAAACACCCCCAAAACATAATTATATCAATATTTGAAATTCCGGGCTGTTACACTTTGATTTCACATTAGTAACTTTATTCCAAGATACCTAAAATATTTTCTTCTTTTTGGATCTTCTAAGAATTAGATTGAGAATAGAATGTAGAGAAGATATTCATGTTAATGTGTGTTGTATTGATGAATTATGAATTACACATATATACAGAGTATAAAGGCTACCTGTCTTACTGTTAACTCTAACTAACATCTAACAGCTATAGTTAAACTAATTGTACATTGGTTAAGCTAAATATGGTGTAACAAACTGAGCTGAATTGACACGTGCCGACTGATCTGAGTTTTAATATGCCCCCCTCAAGTTAAACCTTGGTGAATATCTCTAAGGTTTAACTTGAATAACAAATTCTGAAATTGTGGTTGACATAATGCTTTTGTAAAAATATCAGCAGCCTGCTCCTTTTTTGAAATGTGTTTTGGTCTAACAAATCCTATCTTATATTGATCACGAACCAGATGACAATCAATATCAAGATGCTTCGTCCTTTCATGAAAGATGGGATTTTCTGTAATATGAATCGCTGCCTTATTATCACACCATAATGTCACAGGAATATGCATCTTGATCTTCAAATCTCTGAGGATGTAACTGATCCACAAGGGCTCACAAACTGTTGCTGCTAGGCTCCTATATTCTGCTTCGCATGATGATCTAGACATTGTTTTTTGTTTCTTGGTCTTCCATGAAATTAAAGAAGAACCAAGAAATATACAGTATCCTGTTAGTGACCTTCTAGTATCTTTGCATAAAGCCCAGTCAGAGTCACTATAGGCTAAAATTGTTATGTCTGAAGACTTTTTATCGAAAAACAACCCTTTTGAAGGAGTTCCTTTCAAGTACTTTAGCACCTGTAATGCAGCTTGCCAATGTGTATCTGTTGGCGAGTGCAAGAACTGACTTAATTGTTGAACAGCATGGCTTATATCTGGTCTTGTAAAGTTCAAATATAGCAATTTTCCAACTAATTTTCTATACTTCTCTGGTTCCTTCATAAGCACTCCTCCTTGTATACTTAAATGCATGTTCTTGATTGATGGTGTTGAGGCTGGTTTAGCTCCAATTAATCCAACTTCAAATAATATATCAAGAACATATTTTCTTTGATTAACATATAATCCTTCCTCTGTTTTTAATAGCTCAATACCCAAGAAGTAACTAGCATTTCCAAGGTCTTTTATTGTAAAAGCCTTGTGTAAGTAATCTTTAACTTCATCAATCTTGTCTTGATTAGGTCCAGTTATTAAAACATCATCTACATATACCACTAAAGCAATGAATGATTGATTTTCACCTTTTGTGAATAAGCAATGATCATGTGAAGACTGTTGGAATCCAAAATCCAAGAGTTTGTTACAAAACTCTATATGTCATTGCCTACTTGCCTGTTTGAGACCATAAAGTGACTTATTCAGCTTGTAAACCTCTCCTTTCTTTTCTTTCTCATATCCTTGTGGTGGCTGCATATACACTTCTTCATCCAAAAAACACATTTCAACAAAGGAGCAGGCTGCTGATATTTTTACAAAAGCATTATGTCAACCACAATTTCACACTTTGCTTGATCTCAGCACCATTATCATTCAAATGATGGTTGTTTTCTTAGTCTTGTTCCTGCTCTAAGATTTTGAACTTCAGGGGTATTATTGTAATTTTCAAAAAATTCTTCAATTTCTTCACTGCTTGTTTCTTCTTCTAATGGTGCTTCAAAATTTTCATTTTCATTGATGAGATCAATATCATCTAAGTTGTAATCATGAGAAGGAATAAAATCTTGAGTTTGAACTTCAAAAGCTTGTCCCTGTTCTTGTACTATATTTGGTAATACAATGTTTTCACTCAACACGATTTCCTTTGCATTTTTGTATGGAAAAAGAGATTCATAGAAGATGACATCTCTAGACATAATAATCTTCTTTTCTTTCAAATCATATAACTTGTAAGCTCTGATACCATTCTAAGAATTAGATTGAGAATAGAATGTAGAGAAGATATTCATGTCAATGTGTGTTGTATTGATGAATTATGAATTACACATATATATAGAGTATAAAGGCTACCTGTCTAACTGTTAACTCTAGCTGACATCTAACAGCTATAGTTAAACTAAATGTACATTGGTTAAGCTAACTATGGTGTAACAAACTGAACTGAATTGACACGTGCTGACTGATCTGAGTTTTAATAGGATCCCCCTCCCCAAAGAAATCTTCTCCAGATACAAAGTCAAGAAGAACAATGATCCTTTTAGGTGCCCGGAATCTACCCTAATAAATGAGAATGATTTTGCCAAATGTCATTCTCTCATGCAATTAGCCACATGTCATTTTGTTATAATTTTGAAATATATTTATTTTCCACTTGTCAATTACTTCAATTTTCATTTCCAAATATATCATTAATTTAGTTTCCATAAATTAAACCTACCATAATTACTATTAATTTCAAATTTTAGATATTAAAATTAAATTAAATTTACAGTTTAAACATTTGTGTTTAACATTTTGTTATAATTAATTTGTTTAGTACACAGGTCGGATAACTAAATATATAATTTTATTTTTTGCATTTTTTTTCTTATAATTTTCATTTATTTTAAATTTCAAATTCAAATAAACTTTTTAATCGTTCATACTTAACATTTTGTTTTAATCAACCTGTATAATATACGGGTCTCACAACTAGTATATAAATATTACATAATATTTACCAAAAATAAGAAAAATGACATACGACAAAAAGGTATTATGTTTCTATTCATGTATTATACAAGAAATTTTAATATAAAAATTCTAGTATATAATATTTTTTATCGATCTTATTTTCCTTCTGGTCACATTAAGTGGGTTGTTGAGATTTGCTGTGAATTAAGTATAATTAACTATAATGAAAATGCAAATAATTTGGGGCCACGAATGAAGTCATAAATGAAAATAAAATAAAATAAATTCAAGTACATTGTACCTCTAAACATGTTTAAGTTTGCATGAAGTCTTATTATTCTCCAAATGAGAAAAAGTCATATCTCATACAAAATATAATATATCATTCTACTAGGTAAATTGTTTGTAGTATGAAAAAGCCATTAAATTTTTTCGTCAGACAATAAATTATTATTATTATTATTATTATTATTATTATTATTATTATTATTATTATTCAAAGATAGCTAAATGTGAACATATTGTAATTAAGGATTAACTTATAATGAACTAGACGTGAAGCAAAAGGGGAACGTTGCTTAAGTAACATGTAATATTTTAGAATATGTATTTAAAATGTGAAACCATTCGAAGTAAATATTATAAAAGGATAGATGGTGATTTTTCCAAAGTATTCATCCACATAATACATAACTAGTTGTCATACCTATATAATATACGGGTTGATTAAAACAAAATGGTAAATACAAATGATTAAACAAGCAGTTTTATTTAAATTTGAAATTTGAAATAAGTATAAATTAAAAAGAAAATGAAAAAATTAAATTAAAATTATGTGTTTAGTTGTCAGAACCGTATATTAAATGTGTTAATTATAACAAAATTTTAAATACGAATGTTTCAATTGTAAATTTATTTAAAATTGAAATTGAAGTTTGAAATTTGAAATTTAAAATTTGAAATTAATATAGTTATTATGGTATGTTTAATTTATAGAAACTAAATTAATGGTATATATTCAATAATAATAAATAAAGTAATTGACAAGTGGAAAATAAATATCTCAAAATTATGACAAAATGACATGTGGCATAATGAATGAGAGTGTGACAAGTGGCAAAAAAACATTCATTTATTAGAGATGATTAACGTTTAAATTTTGATACTACTCGGTCTCTATAATCATGTAGATTCGTATAAAGTGACTCCAAGGCCTCATGTTCGTAATGTGGGATTATTAGGTGCACAAAAATTGACCCGAAAATCATTGTTAGCGAAGTTCTCTTTTGAAAAAATAAAATAAATAAATAATTAAAAAAAATCTTTACGGCTAACGTAAAAGTTAATAAAACATATATTTTATATGTATAAATCAATTTTACACCTCTTAAATCGGACATGTCACAAACATCTATCTTCAAAAAAATATGGATTTTAATTATTAGTACTAAAAAGCTAATTTTCAAAATCCGACAACAAATTAAATGGGAACAAGAAAAAAAAAAGAATTCTCATATATTTATGTTATATGTCTAGAATCGAAAGTACAGAGATGATATGGTATAATCATATGATGGTTTTCTTGACTTTTGTTCTATGATTAAAATACTCATGTATCTTATTTGACACCTTTTCATAGTAGTAATACATAATAATATATAAAAAATAAAAAGCTGAAAACAATGTTTTGTCCTTCAATTGGACATGCCCTTACTAAATTATTTTTCGTATATTATTAACTCTTAAATTAGTTGAAACGTATATATGATACAAGTACGACCAATAATAGTGAGTTTTACCGGTTTTCGACGTTGTTTTCGGCCAAACATTAGTTTTTCGGTTATCTTCTCCGGCCAAACTCAATTTTTCAGCAATGTTTTCGGCCAATCAATTCCTATAGAAATCGAACTGAAGCAGCAAAACACTCTCCCTTTCTCTCTTATTTTTCTGCCTTGTTAATGGCCAACAACACCTCCTTTGGAGGTGTTGTTTCCTCGAAAATCATCAAGAGGCAGCAGCCTCTTGCTCCACCTCCTTCCTGTTGATTGAAGCAGCAAAACACCCCGTGAAAATCGTTGTTCTGTTCTACTCCTTGCCTCCCTCATTCTTCTTTAATTTCAATCAAGAAACCCTCCATCGGAGGTGGTGTCTTCCGGCAGTCAAAAGGATAATAGGCCCCCGACCGTTCTTCTCCTCCCTTCTCGTTCGAATCCACACCAACAAACTCTCCCTGATCATCACTGATTTGCCTTGCCCCTCCCCTTCGTGTTTTCTATGGACATCTGTAGAAGAACAGCCAAGAAGGCCACCGAAGCAATCCATTCGCTGCAACAGCTGCTGGAATAGCCCCCTAAGCTCAGGTCGTTCATAGATGCTATTTCGAGTTTGGCCGGAAACATCGCCGGAAAATCGAGTTTGACCTGAAAAGATGACCGGAAAACTCATGTTTGGCTAAAAGCAACGTCGTAAACTAGCAAAACTCACTGTTATCGGTCATACTGGTATAATGTACACGTTTCAACAAGTTCAATGGCTAATATAACATGAAAATTAATTTAATAACAAAATGTAACCAAAAACTAAAATACGGTGCACTCTCGAATCATTATCCGTTTATCTTTTGCACCTTCTTTTTAGAAACATGACATAAGATGGTATGTCATTTGTTCATTTTTTTTCACGGAGTCAAATAATCTAAAACGTTCAAAAAGGTAATATATACCATGATATCTAATGGTTAGTAACTAAAACTATTTAAAAAAACATAATTAATCTCGGAAGAAAAAAATAAAGTCAAAAAAGCAATACCAATAAAGTCAAAAGGTTTTTTTGTCCGCATGTGATTAGAAAATGTCCTTTGCCAAAGAGCAAACTCGTGCTTTTCCAGCAATTAAAATATATTCACAAAATGGATAACATCTTTCATATGCTTTGATGTATAAAATATACTGATCTTTTATAATTATACTTGTACAATTTTTTTTTTTTCGTTTAAATTATGTTTGTGCTACATCATATAATTGACATTGATCTCTTTATTCTTTAATAAATAAAATAATTTACGACAATATATTTATATTTTTCTAAATGTTAAACGTGACATATTACTTTATAAAATTCGAACATAAGTCGCTTACATTAACAAAAGAGGGTGAACAAACACCAATTGTCCATTATTATTTTTTGGCGGGCGTATTATTTATTAATTAATTTTAAATATAAAAATAAACTAATTAGTTGAAAGCAAACGAAGGCGGCTGATGACTGATCGCCGTTCATTTTTCATACATATAAACTCACTCATCGTCCTCGAAAAGACGCCACCGCACTTTCAGCAACCACCATGGATCCGCAGCTGTTAATCCCGTCGTCGGCACCCATCGACTTCAACTTTGACAGCACCTCCACCTCCCCGTACGCCACCGCACCTTCAAGCCCCAAAATTTTACTTTCCAGTTTCTTTTACAGTGCACCGACTAGCCCAGTCGGCGTTTCTCCGATGGACCCAGAAGCTGCTGATGATTTCCAATCCACAGAACCTTTCGAAAGTTGTGACGAAAATCATGAACAGAAAAACTCGGATTATTACGAAGAAGGTTATGATACAGATTTTGCTTTTGATTTCAGTGGACAGTTGGAACGGCCATTGATCTCCGCCGCCGATGAGCTATTTTACGGCGGAAAGATCAAGCCGTTAGATCCACAACCACTACTACAATCATCAAAAGATCTTACTCTTCCCAGATCACCGAAGTTATATCCTGTGAATTACAAAAAGAAATATTCTGAACCTTTCTCAAATGCATTGAATCAAAGCCCACGAGGAAGAGAAAGAACGATTACCACCACCAGAAACAAAACATCACAGTCCTTATCTCCGATGAGGGTTTCCGACATATTATTAGATCATCAGAAGGTCTCAAGTACAAATCAATCATCTCCGTTTGGTTTCATGTGGTACAATAAATGGAACCTCAAGAACCTATTACTTTTCCGGAGCACATCGGAGGGAAGTGCAGCAACAAGCGACGACCCATTAAAGAAATACGCGATGATAACGAAGGGAGAACAGGATACAAGGAACTCAAGCTTTAGAAGCAGCGATGGCGGTGGTTCTGTAGGTGGGTCATCGAGAAGGAGGAGCATGAAGAGGAAGGTTTCAGCCCATGAAATACATTACACGGCCAACAGGGCAATGGCGGAGGAGATGAAGAACAAGACATTCTTGCCGTACAAATCTGGGTTGCTAGGTTGCTTAGGGTTCAGTCACAATCTTCGTGAAGTCTCTCGAGGAAGATGATGTTCGTGTGATTCATTGTTCATGGTATGAATCCGGATCGAGTGTAGTATTTTCTGATTTTATTGATTCTTTTTCTTTGATATAATGTAAAGTTTGTTAAAAGATTTTACTAATGATTACATATTTAGATGATTTACTATATATACCAATTACCAAGTTAAAATGATCTACCAAGTTGGAATCTTTGGTTATTAGATACAATAAACTGCGTCTTAGTTTTCATATTTCGATCCAATAATATTCTTCATATTCGCAATCTGTCATCGTTCTCTAATACTCGGTTTGTTATGTTGTTCACCATGAAATAACTTCATTATCTTCATCATTGATCAAGGAAGATCCCTATCTCCTTGACTATATGTATGATGGTGTTTAGAGGATTTGGTTGGAATTGGAATTGAATTTTGACCAATTCCTACTTTGGTAAAAAAAAATAATAAAGATAATTTAAATCCAATAAATTCCACCGAAATGCCTTCATTAAAGGTTTTTTTTTTTAAATCCTGCACGTACCCTTGCAATTCAATTCTAGAATTTTATAAATTCGGTAAAAAAAATAAATAAATAAACTTAAGCTTTAATCCTGAGAAAGCCTAATGCATAATGGTCTTTAATTTATTTTATTAACCCTTTTAGAAACTTACAACAATTGATTTACTGAGTTTTAAAAGTTATAATACATTAGGTCTCTTATTAGCTTCTATAACTTGAGGTTTATCTCGATTATATAATAATCATAATATGGTAAATATATGATTTATAATATAATGATTTATAAATTATACATTAAATCAATGCTTTTCTTTTGTAAATATAAAAGTAAAATTATATGCGGCACCAATATTTCTTGCATTAAAAATCGTAAGTTGCATGAAAGAGGAAATATACCTATGAAAAGTGAATTTTATGTCCATTGTAGAGGAGACTAGCATGCATTTTTGTCATCATTATATGCATGTTTGCTGTTTCCTTTTTTTTCATCCTCATACACGGTAAAGCACACGTATCCACAGAAAAAAGTTAGTATGCGTAAATTTTGATGTACTCTAACTAAAGTTTGCTACGTCATCTTTTTAAAATCTCATACAAATCTATAATTTTTTACTAAAATGCATTGAATTTTATAAAGTTCAATAAAATGTAACAAAATATAATTTATAGTAAATATTTAAGAATTATAGACTTTCCTCTTTTCCATTGAACTTCAAATCCATTGAATGCTAAGATGACATCTCATAATAGTTTCATCCATTGAATGACACAAGACTTGACACCTCATTCAACTCTTCCATTGAACTCACAATTGTGAATGTTCTAAGTTTGATAGGATCGAACTGTTTAATTTTGTTTTATTTTTACAAACAATTGATGCATTAAATATAAATATTAAAATTATATTCTTACATTAATAATCTTTTTTTTTAATAAACCAAGCTCAAAAGTTATTTTTTTTTTGGGGGGAAATGAACTTTCTTGACGAAGGTACTAATCATCCACTATGAACATAATACTATGTCTCGTTGTCAAGGAGTTAATAAAGACGGACCTTCATGACCACAAAGAGGATTTGAATATGAATCAATGAGTCACTTATCACATTTTCTAGTTTCCACATTGTATTACCTAATTACCACAATCAAAGTGGTTAAGTTCTGTAAAGTGATGAAAAATGTAGTTAATTATGACTAATTGCTAATTGAATTGGCATTTTGTCATTCTTAATGATTCATGCTACATACCACTTTTGGGTAAATAAAGACAATTTAACTTTTGAAAAGCATGGAGTTAAAGCGTACTCCTTTCTTGGGTTACTCGCTCACAAATGAGTCGGTGTAACAATAACACTCGACACTTCAAGCTTTTGGTTGAAGTAAAAGATTTCAAACTTAAAAGTAATAAACCAACATAATATTCCCGACAAATTTAAAACCAAGATGAAATTATTTTTAATCCACAAGTTATATCTTATGTAATGTTCAAAGTTCCTGTTCTTTTTTTATCAACATGGAATGAGTTATATCAAACATTCTATTTGGGATCAACTTAAAACCATGATAATTTTATCATTATGTGTTATATCGATAAAAAATAAGAAGTTTAAAGCCTTGTAGGTATTAGGTTGTTAATTAATATATTACTTAACAACCTAATACCTACAAGGCTTTAAACTTCTTATTTTCTATCGATATGAAACAAGTTCTTACAATTCCCTCACTCAAACAACTTATGTAATCACCAAGTCTATATACTATACCCGAAATCATTAGTGGAAGAGTTTCATTGGTTGCCAACTCATTGTATCTCGAGAGAGTATTTCTTTGATACCATTCGGTAACACCTCACACACTAAAAAATTGATTGTATATGACAAACACTTATAGGTATCTTAAGACTCATTACAGATCTTGTTGTAGACTCGGTTCTAATATAATCATAATTCATAATCGTATATCTATTTGTAGGATCATAGGCTCTATATCGAGACCTTAATAACCATGTGCCCACATTTAAATATATTTTTAGCATGTAATAAATATTAAAGCAAAACATACATTAATCTTGCATAAAAAAATGATTGCTCACATTCTTTCTTTTGAAAATACTTATACCTTGAAAATTATTTAAATTAAAAATATTCTTAATTAAAAATGTTTTCTTAACCATGATCGATGATCTGTAACTCGAGCTCCAGACCTTGAAATTGAAATTCCAACGGTCAAAACTTCAATATATGTTTTGGGAAGCTGCTCTCCAAATTTCTTGACGATACACCGATTGAATCATCAGGGATCGTCCAAGCATTGCTGAAAGGTCTTCAAAATTCCAAAGCAAAATGGTTATTAGGGTTAAGTTGTGTTTAAGGGTTCTTAAGTGGCTAACAAAATTCTACCTAAGACCCCAATTGTACCTTTTGCAATATTTTGACTTTAAGTCCTCAATTCTCATTTCGGTTCATCATAGTTCCAACTATCATCGATTTGACCTTCAAGTAATTATAATTTCATTTCATACTCCCCTATACTTAGTCTTGAACTATAAAATTAACTATTAGAAATTCAAATATCCAAATTTGTAACCCCACACTTTAATTTTATGACCCATAATTATAACTATTTAAATTAAATGGAAATTAGGGTGTTACACGTATCCGACCAATCGTTGATGGAAGCAGGCGGAAAAGGAATACAATCTTTAAAGATGGTCGTCGTTCGATCACCAGCTCCTTCGTACACCCTAATGAATGTTACACCCCAATGAATGGAAGGAAAAATATCTAACGGTGTAGTATGTTCCCTGTTTCCATAGGGAACATGAAATGGATTTTCTGGGAAGAGGGAAGCAATCAAGGAGGCAACGAAGATGATAATGATCTGGATTAGGCATGATGAAATTCGAATTAACCCCAAACAGCAAACACACTTGGACGTGAAATAGTGAAACAAATAGCCTACATGTAACGAAATCGGCTTCAAGTCAAGCAACGGACACAAATCGGCTCTACCCCAGCCGTAGGACGCAAAACTAGAAACAACTAAGGGCAAAACTGACACTATTCATAGCTCGCATATGTATTAATATATTATATAATAGTTAACAAATTTAGATCAAATTTTATGTATTATTGTATAACATTTTCATTTTTCATTACCATTTTTTATTTTATTAATTTTACCTGACATTATATTATGATTAATATGTGCCTAAATTATTTTGTATTATAACGACAATATAATAATTATGTCATTTTTAAACAATGTATTATAATAAAAAAATAAAATTAAAATGTTGTGAATTAATGAATATATTTGATATTTATTGTATTTCGTTGTAGTTAAAATGGGAAAATATTAAAAAAAATTCAAAAAAATATTAATGTTTGCAGAAATTAAAAAAAAAAAAAGGTATTCGAAGAACAAAAAAAAAAAGAGGCATTCGAAAAAAATGATGTTTTTTAGTCTAAATGTATGAAGATGTTTAGTTTACAATTGCATCAACAAGAGGATGGATAGACCTTTTTAGGTATGAGGTTATCTAAAATACAAACAATCTGCAAAAGCTAATAACTAATGTCTGGATATGGTCTGCACGGCGCAGACAAAAGATATCAAAAAGATCCGCAGATAAAAAACAAACACCACCTTAATGTCATTTCCTCGATTGAGGATGATACCGGTTGAGGATGATACGCGAAGAAAGTCCCTAGAATCCACATTTGTCGATGGGCTTAGAAGACCGGTTTTTGTGCATATGTATGTTTGTTGAAAATTTGGTTGCATAAAATACATTTGTTAAAAGTTGCTAAAAATAAAGCATATCAAACTTACTAAAATTAAGTATCGATGAATTATAAGGCTTGAGTTGTCATCAAACTAAGAACAACAACACCCACAAGGAACAAATGCAAGATGTCCGTATTTTGCAACAGGTGGTACTTAGCGCACAAAAGGGAAAGTTGCAACTTCCCTATTCGGTTACATGTAACCGGAAGTCCTCAAAAAAGGCTATGAAAGCAACAGGAGATGAAATAGGAGATACATGTACACGATGAAAGTGTATAATCATAAATGCGTGTTTATATTTATTTATGAATATGTTGGTATGTAGACATTATATGTAGAAGCCTTAGTTTTTAGGTGTATATATCCATATATGAATATGGTTGTATTTTGCTATATATCTACATGATGGTTTACAATATAAACAATTATCTAACAATCTATTTCTTAATTCAACAGACTGAAGAAGTAAAAATAAAAAATAAAAATGATACCAGATAGGAAATTGTTTCGAGGTAAAAGGGAAGGATAAAGCATTCCTCTACATATCATGAAACATCTTTGGATGATGCAATACATGAACAATTTGCTTATGGATAACCCAAAAAGTTTGTATATACAGTAGAGTTTGTGTATATTCATTTGTGAATATAGTTGTATTCTTCTACACTCGTTTTAAGAAAATAACTAGATTCCTAAAGAAAAGAGAGTATTGTATCAGATCTGCACCATTGATTCGTCTGCCAGAAGTTGCTTCCAAATTTTGGCAACCAAGGCATTGATCAATCATCATCAATCTCCATTTGCAAGAGACACGTTTGGATCTTCTTCATCAGAATCAAACTCAACCTACATGAAAGTTGTATCAATATCACAAAATACTTTGGAAAATGAATTAAAATCACAAATATATTAATGGGAACAAAAAAAAAGGAATTACATTTTCATCTCTGAACCACCCTCCATGGCAATCACGTTTCCAACCAGCAGATGTAAACTTGAGTTCTCTCTCCCTTCTTTCTCGATAATCTAATGGCATCTTCACAATATCCTTACCAGATGCCTCAGTTTCACCAAATCTTGAAGTGGTTGAATCATATGGTGCATTCTCAGAAATCGAGCATCTAGATTGGCTGTAATTTGCGCTACTTTGTTCAATATAACCATGGTGAAGTACCTCAAAAGCAGCCTTTCGTGTTTTTTCAATCAAAGGTTTGCTAGCTAAGTTTGTCTTGCTCATGGAAGTAGAATCAAGTGAAAAGGCCATTCGCTTATTCAACTCCTTTTGTCTTTCTTCTTCTCTTTGTTTGAGCCTCATTTCTGCATCAACATGTCGTCTTGCTTTCACGTGCATCTGCAAATTGATTTCCAAATATCAGTTTTCGATTAATTATACTAAATCGGAAGTTCACAATTACAAACGAAAAGCTTGATGGATGAATCCCTAAATCGAGGATGGATTACGCCCAAATCGACATTAACGAGAATTACAATGAACTCATCAAAATCGAACATAAAGGGATATGCTAATACTAAGTTGAAAATGATTATTTAGGGTTAGAGTAAGGGTTAAGAGGGGAATAGGAAACATACTGAGAGCATGAGAGCAGTATCGAGGACGGGATTATGAGGGCAGATGAGGCAGGCATATTTTCCGGTAGGAAGCTTTCTGTAGGAAGAATGATCGGCGGCTGTATCCAGCAGAAGATCGTCGACTCTCCTCTTCCGGTACTGTGCTTCTCTCCCCCAACTGTCTCCTCCGAACACGCTCATTGATTTGATTCAAAACTATGCAGTACTTACGAGGACAAGGTTTTGATTTTGGGGTAAATTACATGAATGGTCGGTTTGGCGTAGTCTGAACTCTGAAGCTTGGTCCAAAAAAAAAAAAAAAAAAATTTGGTCCTTACCAAACTTTAAAAAGACTTTATTGCCCTTGTATATTTTCTTTCTGATTAATTTAATATTTTTTAAATTATGTATTAGTTAATGACATTGTTTAATATATAGATGGTCCCACCATCTCACCCCTCCACAAGATGTATTGTATCAAACCTTTGTATCATTTCTTCATCCATTTTACCTTTTCTTCATGGATCTCTAAAAGAACAGCCGCATCTCTTCTATACCTATGCTTGCCGGAAAAATCCACCATCGTCGGCAACCCTTCATCTCCTTCGTCTCTTTGTCTCCACCAATCTTCTAACACCTAAAAAAAAATAGAAATTCATGTCTCTCACATGTAAAGCTCGATATACAGAAGATGTAATCTTCCATGGAAACCTAGTGAGACCTCCATCACTCTCTTCTGTCAAACCACGATGACTTGAATATTTCCAACGTCTAAGAACCTAACGAATAGAGTTTTGAAGAAGGTTGATTTGGGGTATTTGATTATTTACAAATCCATTGTCTTGAATCCTTCTTCGTCTTGGGTTTCTATGTAGCTTAAATATTTCAAGTTCATATTTATTCTTAATAAGAGTTTCATTGTGGGATTTTGAAGGTGAAAAGTTCTATATATGGTTACGGTGGAACAAGAAATCAAAATGCAAATATGATGGGTTTTTGGCATCTGAAGGATTCATTTTTGAAGGAAGAAATCGGTTTCGAAGTGAAAAGTTTGAAGGTCTTTTGGCAACTGATTTGGATTCGATTTTGAAGCTTTTTAGAGATCTTTTGCAATGTTGTTGTAGACGATAAAGTGGTTCTTTAATTATTTTGGATTTCCAGAGATCCGGGAGCTAAATTTGATTTAGATTTGCTTTGATTCATGTCTGAAAGAACTTTTTTTTGGTTTCCATGTTCATGAACTAATGGTATTTATTTTGTATTTGGTTCGACTCAAGTTTGTTAGATTTGATTTTCTTGCATTTCTTATTTCCTTGTAACGAACAAAAAAGTTTTCCGGTATGATTCTATTTGGGAAAATGACACAAATGTTCTACGAACTTTCTAGGGTTTATTGAGTCCCTAAAGTTTTTTTGCGGGCTTTATGGGTCCCTGAACTAGGATATGACCTGCTCTTTTAGTCCCTGTCAACTTATAATAGTCGGTTCAGTGACCTTTTAGACCAAAAAAAACTCACATCGTGCCCCTATAAAGCCAAAAAATTAAGTCCAGGGATCAATTTGTACCAAAAAAACTCTCCTTCTTTTCTTCTAAACCTGATTCACACTCAATTTGTACCCTCCCAAGGAATCGATTGCTACTCTTCTTTCCGTCTTCACCCCGATTGTGACACACACTCAGTAAAGGTCACAAACCTCTTCCCCTTCTAATCGATTCTCGATCACAACCCCCTTCCATTATTTTCTTTGATTCGATTTCAGCTCTTTAAGGAATTAACCCCCTCCTTCCTTCTTCTATGTTCAAAATCGCACAGCCTACCTCTCATTCTCCCTCTGAGTTGAAAGTTTGATGGATGCATGTTGAAAAGGATGTGTGGGTTTGATGAGGTTCACAGAGAAAGCAAGATTTAATCTCTTTTTTTCTTCAAATTGAGTGTGAATCGGCTTTAGAAGAAAAGAAGGACAATTTTTTTTGTACGAATTGATCCCCAAACTTATTTTGTTGGCTTTATAGGGGCACAATGTGAGTTTTTTTAGCTTAAAAGGTCACCGAACCGACTATTACTGGTTGACAGTGACTAAAAATATCCTCGTTTAAGGACCCATAAAAACCGAAAAAAACTTGAGGGACTCAACGGGTAAACCCTAGAAAGTCCGTAGGGCATTTGTGTCATTTTCCTGTTCTATTTAGATTGACATTATTTTGATTTAATCTGGTTTGTTTAATATTTGGCACTTGTTTCTTGCCGGAGAAGATGAAAAACTGGTTGGTGTGTTGGAGTAGCTGGAATGGGAAAAGAATAAGCGGGTGAGGAGGGGTACTTATGTGTCTTCTCACTATACTTTACCTAGAGTGATACTTATGTGTGACCGGAGGTTCTTATGTTCTTATATTGAGTATTATGTTATCTTGTCTTATGTTGTATGCAGTGCATTATGTCTTTGTGATTTATGCTATGCGGAGCTTTACAGACCGGACCAGAGGGTCCAACGAACCGTGGGACTGGAGGGTCCCAATGAGACACATTGATCGGAGGGTCTTACATTGATATAGCCTCGAGTGGCTAATGAGCTGTGTATGTGGTATTTTGGGGAACTCACTAAGCTTCATGCTTACTGTGTTATGTATTATGTGTTTCAGGTTTTTCTCAGGACCGCGGGAAGGCACCGACTCGATTGTACACACCAGAGAAAGAGTTATATTTTGAGGATCATGGATTATTAATCAAACAATTATGGAGATGCGTTTTGTAAACTAAATAAATGAGAATTTATGAAATGCGTTATGAGAATTATATGATTTTAAAATGAAAATTTTGTTTGGAAATTTACGATGTTACATGGGTTGGCTTGGGTTAGATGTAACGCGTGTAAAATCGGGCTAAGCATTTAAGATACAATATAAGTTTCCTATTAAAAAATAAGAAAAATCAACTAAATCGTCCGTAAATCATAAAAATAATTACGCCAACACACACACACACACACACACACACACACACACATATATATATATATATATATATATATATATATATATATATATATATATATATATATATATATATATATATATATGGAAGGGTTATATGGAAAATGAATGATTAGGGCAACACGTATTTGAACCAATGGAAACATGACAACACACCACTTTTGGGTAACTACACAAATAACTTCCACAATATATTACTTGTGAATAAAGAAATGGACACGTGTCATTTGATTATTGGTTCCAACATATGTTGTCCTACTTATTCGTTTTCCATAGAACTCTTTTCTCTCTCTCTCTCTCTCTCTCTCTCTCTCTCTATATATATATATATATATATATATATATATATATATATATATATATATATATATATATATATATATATACCCATGACTATGACTATACCCCACCACCTCCTAAATTATCCCCTTCTTCCCATTCATTATTGCGTTCAAAAACTCACATATCTCAACTAATCTTCTTTATTTTCATCATATTTTATCTATATATATATATATATATATATATATATATATATATATATATATATATATATAAGAAAAAGAAAAAAGAAATCAAACTCCTATTTGAATTTCCAAACCTCTAAGTAAGTTGTTATATATAAGTAAGTTGTCAATATTTTAAAACCGATGCATTTCGAGCTGTTTTGAATATATTCTCAAAAGATTAAACACACGTCGATGCGAATAATCCTTAGTTTGGTCAACGCCGATACAAAAACATAATGCCTAGAAGTTGGAATTTGTAAGGTTTAGGTGTAACACCTGGTTTGAATTGGAAAGGATTTATGCATGGACTCGGCGAGTTGGGAGGTCAACTCGTCGAGTAGGGTCGTGAGATCAGGAAAAGCGGAACGGGACCGACTCGGCGAGTCGAAGGTCGACTCGACGAGTCCGAGCTGTTTAAAGAAAACCCTAAATTTTGGGATTGCCCCTATATAAATATCATTATAAACCCTAGTAGCCTATATTTTACACCCTAGAAGCTGTTCGCGGCCGCAAACCTCTTGTGAGAGAAGAGAGAGCATTTGGGAGCTTGTCTTTGGGATTTTGGGGTGGATTTCAAGCTTGAAGAGGAAGTATCATGGGAGGAGCTCTAGATCGAGTACCTATTTCATGTTAAGGATTTGTCTGAGGTATTAATCTGCTACTTTAAGCTTTGATTTCTTTGTGGAGATTATGGCCATTCTTGAGGAAATGGAACCAAGTTTGGATCTGGACCTATCACAAGGATATGGTTCCAGATCTAGAACTTCTTAGGGCCCATATGTCATAAAGTTGTCTCCTTGGTGCACCCTAACTCTTATTCACACATTTGGGACTTGTAAGAAGCTTGTTGATGTGTTTTTGGCATTATGAGACTTAGTATGAATGTAAAGTTAGCAACTTTACATGGTATTATCACTACAAGATTATGGATCTGAAGTTTGGGACCTTAAATCCCACTAGAAAGGATCGAATACGTGGGAACTCGTCGAGTCGTTCTTGTGACTCGGCGAGTCGATAGGGTTCACGGCCAAGGGTTCACGGTCAGGAGTGTGCGGTTGGGAGTTTACGGTCGTAAACATCAAGGAACTCGACGAGTCTCTCTGATGACTCGGCGAGTCGATGAGTTAAGCAGGGAATCCGACGAGTGGCTAATTGTACTCGGTGAGTCAAGGTCAATATGGACTGGTGACCTTGACTACAGACATAGACTTTGGCCAGGGTTGACCTAAGGGTATTTATGGGATTGTGTCAAGCTAATCACCTGATGACTATGGGCAGTTGATAAGGAGCAGCGTGTGGGATATGTCTGACTTCAGCCTATCGGTTCAGTGTTCGAGAGGTGAGTCTTCTCACCATACCAATGGGTCTAAGGCACCAAGGCCGGCCCATTTATCTAGTTGTGATGATTGTTGTGAATGTGCTATTGATACACTATGTATTATGTGAAGACCATGTGGGGGTTCCCATGGAAAACAGTTATATATATGTAGTATGCTAGTTGATTATGTAGTATTTGGTATGCTAGTTGTCTTTGTGATACTTGCATGGAAGACCCCGGGGGGGTTTCCGAGGCAGTTGGAAATAAGACCATGTGGGGGTTCCCATGGCTTTCTAGGCTAAGACCATGTGGGGGTTCCCATGGCAATGGGCTAAGACCACATGGGAGTTCCCGTAGCACCTTGTTTAAGACCTTGGAGGGTTTCCAGGGCATCCTTATATGTTTGTATGTTTATAACATATGTTTATATGTATAGTTTGCATTATGTAATGTTTGGCAGGAAGACCTTGTGGGGGTTCCCAAGGCAGATAAGACCACGTGGAGGTTCCCATGGCAGTAGGTGTAAGACCTTGGAGGGTTTCCATGGCTTCCTTATATGATTCTATACAGGGCTTATGTGTTAGAGATAACTTTTATAGCTAATACGATATGTGTTATGTGGATTGTATGTGGGGTATGCTCTAAGGGACTCACTAAGCTTTGTGCTTACGGTTTACAGTTTTAGTTTCAGGTATTATCGATTTGGAAGAGAAGAGCTTGGATTGATTGCAATACACACACCTATGATTTTCCGCAATGAATGGTTTTGGGATGAACTCTGATAAATGTTTTACTTAATGATGATTTGAAATGTTTGAAATAAATGGTATCAATGTTTTAGCTATATTAAAAACGAAATTTTTACCCTTGATTTTTGGGTCGTTACATTAGGTCCGATCACATATTCAAAACCCTCAAAAGAAAATTAGTAAAGTACAACGTGTTATATTGCAAGTAGACGAATTCTCGCACGTTGCGCAGCGTAGGTTAAAAATATATGTTTAAAATGGTTATGTTATTAACATTAACTTTAACAAAATATTTTGAAAAATATTATTCATTGGCATCAACCCACCTTCCTCATTAATAAAATTAAATATAATTATCTATTTAATATTATTTTTAACAATAGTTATGATTGATTAATTTAAATTTTTACTTATGTGGTTATTTTCTAGTTTCAATAATGATGTTCATTTAAAATATAATTTATTTTTTGTTAACGTTATGTAATTTATAAATTGATGTTATTATCATTTAAAATTATTGTTATTTAGTTTTAAACCATTTATTATTAGTAATAAGTTAAAGAATACTTTTAAGAAACACTTAATACTACTATTAAAATGTAAAACATACACTAAATAACAAACTGATAAGATAGACAATTTGTATTTCAAAAAAAACTTGCATGGATAATGTAACGCCCGGATTTTCAAGTATGGTTAATATGAATTTTTGGATTTGGCCCTACTCGACGAGTTGGTTTACCTACTCGTCGAGTAGCAGTGAGAAGGATCACGGGTTAAGTGACCTACTCGGCGAGTCCATAATGGGACTCGGCGAGTAGGAGCTGGCAAGTGAAAACCTAATTCCCGGGGTTTGCACCCCTATTAAAAGGGACCTTAGCCTCCCTTGGACCTCCTTACAGTTCCAAAGAACCCTTGAGATCCTTATTCGTGTGTGTGTGCCTTTTGTGTGTGTTTGAATCTTGAAAGAGAGTTCATGGAGGGAGAAGACTTGGAGGAGAAGGAGATTGAAGCAATTGGAGTGTGGAAATCAACACTCATCTCAGATATCAACTTCAAAAGGTACCGAAACCGTCATTCTCCTTATAGATCTCCTATATTGGGTGAGTTTTAGGGTTTTCATGAAATATCAAGTTGGTATGATGAGCTATGGGCTAGATCTGAAGTTGTAACTTCAGATCTGGACTCTTTTGGGGTTCTAGAAGCATAAAGTTGCAGCTTTAGTCATGATTGAGGTCCCCTTTGTGCATGAAGACCCATCAATAGCTTAGATTTGCCATTTTGAGCCTTTTAAGCCATGCATGCACGTAAAGTTTGCAACTTTACGTGATAAGCATGCTCTAGAAGCTTGGATCTGCGATTTGGAGCCGCTGCATGGCTCAAAATGGATCTGTATGGAAAGATGACCGAATGGACTTGGCGAGTCGCATGAAGATGGCCATTGAACTCGACGAGTTGAAGAACAACTCGGCGAGTCCCATGAAGATTGTCAAGGGACCCGACGAGTTGAAGAACAACTCGGCGAGTCCGATGAAGATTGTCAAGGGACCCGATGAGTTCAAGAACAACTTGGCGAGTCGGATGATTTTTAACCAAGACTATGTTTGTGTGTATATCCGTCGAGTCGCAAGGAGGGAACTCGACGGGTGGCCTTAAGGTTTGATCGGGATTCAAAGGAACTCGACGAGTCCCCTCGATGACTCGGCGATTTGGATTGTGCTTCAAGGGACTCGGCGAGTAGCTAGGTGTACTCGGCGAGTTGAGGTCAACATGGACTGTTGACCTTGACTGAGGACTTTGACCTTGATCAGGGGTCGACTATTGGGTTATGGAGTACCTTATAAGGTTAAATGCTTATGCGTATATTGAACTATGGTTATAGGTGGTGGGGCCTATTTCGAGTGATCCGAGAGTTGGAGTCTACCTTCCGAGTCGACATCTGTGAGGTGATTTATCCTCACTATATCGATTGGGTCTACAACACCAAGGTTGGACCTTTAGTTGTTATTGTTATGGCATGTTGCATGTGATTATGATTTGTTAGTTCGGAATCGAGGTAGACAGTATGTTATGCTTTTATGATCTGCTGGGATTGGTGTGTTAGGGACCTGATAGGTTGGTACTCTAGTTACAGGTGAATTCTATGATTGTGATCAGTGAGATAGATATGCTTGATGTTTGTATATGCCAGTATATGATAGCTATGCGCACATGGTTATTTGCTTGTTGGTTGGGTTGAGGCGGTCCTGCTTTGTGCTGAAGGCCAACATACCCTATGAGCGGTCCGGGGAGACTGTAGGCCCACGTGGCGGACCAGTCATGCCGAAGGCTCGGGATAGATTCATACAAACTATAGGCCCGGTAGGGCGGTCCAGTCAGGCTAATGGCCCAGTATGCGTGATGATTGATTGATTATTACTGTTTTGGTAATGTCAGTGTGGTATTGGTATTTTGGGGGTAGCTCACTAAGCCCTCGGGCTTACAGTTTTTCAGTTTGTTGTTTCAGGTACATCAGGAGACCATGGAAAGGTGAAGGCGTGACCGTACCACTCCTCATCCTTATGTTATGATTTTTGGGACACTCTGATGGAAAATGATTTGAAAACATTTTGTAAACAATGCTTTATGGTTTTATTTACGATTGAAAAAGTTTAAATTTGGTGTGAATTTCATGGATGTTACAAGTTGGTATCAGAGCCTTGGTTTGAGTGAATTGGAGGAACACTCGTGTGAATACAGTCTCAAATCAAGGAGATTTTCGGAAATAAGTTTTAAAATGGTTTTCAAAATAAAGGATGGAGGATGCAGAGGGTACGATCATCCGGAGCCTGTAAGTAAACCCCAAAATACTATGCAGTTATTTGATATTCTGATATGTTAGAACAACATGTTGGTGCTAGGCTAGGGATCTTCAGGAATCACATGAAATATTTGCCTGATTGCATGATGCCTATTAGCCTAGGGTTTCTTGTATGTGGAATTGACATCATAACCGTAGATGTTTAGTGCATGCATCACAACTGTGCGTAATAAAGACCTTATAGCCTGAGAATGTTGATTCGGTCTTCGGGAAGGATTGGATATTTGGAAGTCTATTGGGTCCAGCGTTATGTGCAGCTAGCATACACTAGCGCTGCAGGGGATGATGGAAGTTTCATGGATGTAGGAGTCATGAGAAGTGGTGGGATTAGATGCGAGATAGTTGGCCTTCCTCTAGAAGTGAGGGTTGGGGCACATTTTGTTTATGATTGATGATATTGTTAGGGCATTATGGTGATACTTGAGACAAATATGGGTAGGTGAGGAAGGTAGTATGGGCCCGTACTACTGAAAGCACAGGACCCATATGCGTAGCAAGGAAATCACAACCCCTAGGGTTTCTGGTTTTTGGTCTCCCGACATCATGTTATATATATATATATATATATATATATATATATATATATATATATATTTCAGTATGGTGGTGACGAGGCGTGTTGCTTCGGGATCCGGATCATGATCAGGATCAGGATCGGGGTCGGGAGACGGAGGGTTGGAGGTGTCGGTAGCACCTGAGCCCGTGGTTCAGATAGGGGTCGAGGAGTTGGATGCCAGGATCCGGGAGATCATGCACGATGAGATTACTGCTGCATTCCAAGCGCAGCTGCCAGAGATGTTTGGGTCGATTAAGACTGCGATGGTTGAGTACTTTGATGAGCGATATGCAGCTCTAGCAGAGACAGCTGCCGTTGCAGCCACTTCAGCTGTAACTGCGGAAGGGGTTGGAGGAGGAGACGACAGGGCTTTCCAGTACCGGTACTTCGATAATACGAAGCCCCCGACGTTCGATGGTACACGGGATGCGATCAGGGCTATGCGGTGGTTGTCTGACATGGAGGGTTGTTTCTTCACGTGCTCATGTCCTGCTGACCAGAAGGTCGGGTGTGCTCTGAACCTGCTTAGGCTCGGGGAAAAAGACTGGGCGAGATTGACGACATGTTCATATTCTGATGATCAGCGGGATGCTATTACTGATGGGTTTTGAGCATTCTAACACTTCCTAAGTGTACATGCAACCCTAATAACCTTGGATCTATGTTTGTCTAATTATCATGCAAAGTTGAATTCCAAGGTTATATTCCTATCTAGCATACATGGGGAACAATTCTAACTTGAATCATAGATAGAATAACTTACCTTGTTGTTGATTGTGTTCCTTGAAACCTTGTGAGCCTAGCACCCCAAGTGTGATGCCTCAAATGCTTCACACAACACCAAATGCTCTTGGAAAGACTCTTGAGATAACACACACTTCTCAAAATCGGCCAAGCCCTCTAGTTTCTTATGTCTAGCTTGTGTAGCCAATTTTGTGGAGAATGGGACTCTTATATAGTGTTGGCACATCTAGGGTTACACCATGTAAACCCTAATGTGTCATGACTCTTCATTTCCATGACCCATGGGTTTGTAACTCCCATGGAGCATCCTATGGGTAGAACCCAACTTGATAATCCATGGAGCCTTTTAGCCCACTATACAAGATATGGATGATTTACATAACCAACCCATATATTTAATTAGTTATCCTTTGATCACTTAATTAATTCCAAATTAATTCTTTGATCAACTAATTAAATAATATTATTAATATATTAGAACTTATAATATATTAATAATCTCCAAGTGTTATTTCTCTCATTTAGTCTATCCAATTGCATGGTGCCATGCAACCCAAATGGACCATGCCGGGTCGGGTCAAGTACAAGCCCGAAATAGTTATGGACTTAGACACCTTATCCAACAGTCTCCCACTTGGATAAGTCTAATAACTATATCTCTAGTACTTCAGGAACCGACCGGCAATCGTAGCTCTTTCAAGGTCTCTGAGAACTGAGAAGATGATGATACGCCATTTAAGATAAGTGATCTTATAATCCTCTGTTCTAGATATCAGTCGGACAAATACATGGAACACGTCTTGCTTATTGTCCAGCATTTGTTTCCCGATTTCCGATTTGTTTGACATAGAACTTAATTGAACACATCAACTTAGTTCTGACCGGGCCCGGTACATGGGTCAAAACAAAATCATCGAGGGGCCCAGATATCAGCTTCTAATCCAAGAAGGAACAGATAAACTTCAACTCATATGTTTGTTCTACCACTTATTGAATTACACACAAAAGTACGTTTTATAACATCGAGTTACCAATGTGGTTTCGTACAGTCAATGCATAACCAACTTGTAAGTAACAAATCATATCTCTAGGTTTGAAGACTTATATGATATTACCGTCTCACGATCACTCGAGATAAAATTCCATGAAGTGATTCCAGTGAGCGTGGGTTGAATCCAATGCTCAGAACTTATGAGCACTCATGATTGTTGTAGCCTTGTCCAAGACCTCTACAACCAAACATGACAGTCTTGATTCATATCTACTTCCAACATATGACCGACTGTGGAGGTTTGAATAATATGTTATACCAAACAAAATTATTCTGGAAGTCAAAACATGCAAAAGAAATATAGTAAACGATCGACAAGAGATAGTAACACTTTACTCATAAATAAAACACCTTTTATTCATCATCAAATGTCAATTACACTTTACAAATTTCCGGGTTATCTAACTACTAAAACTTATATCATCCTTCAGCCCTATGCTCCGAGCATACTGAAGATGCTTAACCCTACTCAGTCCCTTCGTGAGGGGATCTGCTGGGTTCTCATCCGATGATACCCTCTTTGCCACGAGGAGTCCTTCTTCGATCCGATGTCTAATGAAATGGTATTTTCTGTCGATGTGTCTGGATCTCCCATGATCCCTTGGTTCCTTGGCTAAGGCAACAGCACTTTCACTATCACAGAAAATTTCCATTGGCTCTTTAATAGCTGGTACAACTCCAAGGTCTCCAATGAAGTTCTTCAGCCATATCGCCTCCTTTGCTGCCTCGCTAGCTGCAATATACTCTGATTCACAAGTAGAATCTGCCACTGTCTCTTGCTTGGAACTCTTCCAAGAAATTGCTCCTCCATTTAGGGTAAAGACCCAGCCCGACTGAGAGCGGAAATTATCCCTATCAGTCTGGAAGCTAGCATCACTATACCCTACAACTCTCAAGTCATCACTCCCACCGAGGGTAAGGACCCAGTCCTTAGTCCTCCGTAGGTACTTGAGGATATTCTTTACCGCAGTCCAGTGTGCCTTGCCAGGGTTCGCCTGATATCTGCTAACCATGCTCAAGGCAAAAGCTACATCGGGTCGAGTACATGTCATAGCATACATGATCGATCCTACAGCCGAAGCATAAGGTGTTCGACTCATTTCTGCTATCTCAGCCTCGGTGCTAGGGCTTTGTGTCTTACTCAATCTGGTGTTACTCTGGATGGGTAACTCTCCTTTCTTGGAATCCTGCATGCTAAATCTCTTCAGCACCTTATCCAAGTAGGTACTCTGACTAAGTCCAATTAGTCTTTTACTCCGATCTCTCAAGATTCTTATCCCTAGAATATAGGCAGCTTCACCAAGGTCCTTCATAGCGAAACACTTCCCAAGCCAGGACTTTACTTCCTGCAGGGTTGGAATGTCGTTTCCTATGAGTAGTATGTCATCCACATACAATACCAAAAAGCTAACTATACTCCCACTAGCCTTGACATACACATAAGATTCATCTTCACTCCTAGAAAAGCCAAATTCCTTGACCTTTTCATCAAAGCAAAGATTCCATCTGCGAGGTGCTTGCTTCAATCCATAAATGGATTTCTCAAGCTTACACACTCTATTAGGGTACTCGTTGCTGACAAAACCCTCTGGCTGACTCATGTAAACATCCTCAGCCAACTTTCCATTAAGGAAAGCGGTTTTGACATCCATCTGCCATATTTCATAATCATGAAATGCAGCTATGGCTAACAGAACCCGAATAGACTTAATCTTGGCTACCGGAGAAAAGGTCTCATCATAATCCACTCCAGGAATTTGAGAGAAGCCCTTTGCAACCAGTCTAGCCTTATAAGTGTGTACTTTACCATCCATGTCGGTCTTCTTCTTGAAGACCCATTTGCACCCTACTGTCTTACGACCTGGTACATTTTCAACCAAGTTCCAAACTTGATTGTCATACATGGATTGTATCTCGCTATCCATAGCCTCTTTCCATTTTGCAGACTCGGGGCCTGCCATGGCTTCCTCGTAGCTGTTAGGGTCATCTTGACTTACTAGTGTTTCATCACTAATAAGTGTCTCACCTTCTGCAGTAATATGGAATCCATAGTAATGCTCAGGTGCACTCCTAACTCTCGTGGAACGTCTCAGAGGTACAAATTTGTCAATTGGCTCAACAGGAGTTTCCTCCTCAAGTTGAGGGCTAGAGTTTGAAGTTCCTTCACCGCTTGATTCTTGAATTTCTTCAAGATCAATTTGCCTCCCACTGTCTCCTTGGCTTATAAATTCTCTCTCTCGAAAGACTCCTCTTCTTGCTACAAAGACCACATTGTCACTAGGTCTGTAGAAGAGGTAACCAAAGGATCGCTGTGGGTAGCCGATGAAAATACACCTCTCGCTTCGAGGTTCGAGCTTATCATGAGTCTCGCGTCTCACGAAAGCCTCGCAACCCCAAATCTTGATGTGGTCTAGTTTAGGTACTTTACCAGTCCACATCTCGTGAGGAGTTTTGGCAACTTTCTTTGTAGGGACTAGATTAAGAATATGGGCGGCAGTCTCTAAGGCATACCCCCAGAATGAGATTGGTAGCGTAGCTCGACTCATCATGGAACGAACCATATCTAACAAGGTTCGATTACGCCTCTCAGCCACACCATTCAACTGTGGTGTCCTGGGAGGTGTCAATTGTGAGACTATCCCACATTCCCTTAGATAGTCGAGGAACTCTGAACTAAGATACTCACCACCACGATCGGATCGAAGCATCTTAATGTTCCTGCCCAATTGATTCTCGACTTCCTGTTTAAATTCCTTAAACCTCTCGAAAGTCTCTGACTTATGCTTGATCAAGTAGACATATCCATATCTACTATAATCATCAGTAAAAGTCAAATAATAACGATTAGCATCCCTTGTGGCATGTTTGAATGGTCCACACACATCCGTGTGTATAAGGTCCAACAAACCTTCACCCCTTTCACACGAGCCTGTGAAGGGTGACTTTGTCATTTTTCCAAGTAAGCATGATTCGCAACTATCATCTGACTTTAGGTCAAACGACTCCAAGACTCCATCCTTTTGGAGTTGGCCTATGCGCTTCTTGCTTATATGTCCAAGACGACAATGCCATAATGATGCTTTATCCAAGTTATTATTAGTAGAATCAATACACAAAACATTATTTCCTAAGTTATCAACAACAGATACAGCTTCATACACACCATCACAAGGTAATGCTTTAAAATAAAGAACATTATTAAAGAAAGCATCAATAGAACCAACTTCATTATTAAATGAAAAGGTAAACCCTTGTTTGTACAAAGCATGGAAGGAAATAATATTTCTTGCCATTCCTGGCGAATAACAACACTTATTCAAATCTAAACTAAACCCACTACTTAGCGATAAGGTATAAACTCCAATCTTGGTAACAGGTATAGCTTTCCTATTCCCCATGATCAAGTTTATCCTTCCTTGCTCCACATCCTCACTTCTTCTTAGTCCCTGCAAGTCACAACAAATGTGAATACCACAACCGGTATCAAGGACCCAAGAATTAGAATGGGTGAGTTATTAGAAATGATAGTGTAAATACCTGCATGGTTGGGTTTAACTTTCCCATCCTTCACATCTTGCTGGTATTTTGGGCAGTTCCGCTTCCAATGAGCTTTTTCATGGCAATAGAAGCATTCAGCCTCTTTTGGGTCAGAAGAAGGAGTAATGAAACCTTTCTTGGTTCCACTTGAAGAAGAGCCATCAAGGGTCCGAGCCTTGGTACCCTTAGAAGATCTCTTTCTCTTCCTCCATCGATTCTTCCCGATTGCCAAAACCGGAGTAGAGTTTTGAGTAGGAGTGATAGCAACCGACTTCCCCTTAAGACCTGATTCTGCGGTCTTGAGAAGTCCCTGAAGTTTGCTGAGAGTGACTTCTTCCTTGTTCATGTGATATGTCATGCGGAATTGATCATAGCACGATGGTAAGGAATGCAAAATAATATCTATTGCAAGATCCTCCGGGAAGTTCACATTAAGCTTCAGCAAACGATCCACATACCTTTGCATTCTCTGCATGTGGCTCGTGACGGATTCCCCGTCCTTCATCATGGTTGTTATCATGGAGCAAATGATTTCATACCTCTCTTGTCTTGCACTTTGATGGTATCTTTCCATCAAATCTTGGTGCATTTCATAAGGGTAGAAATCCTCATAAGACTTTTGGAGTTCCGCTGTCATCGTGGCCATCATGATGCAAGCCACTTTCGTAGCATCCCTTTCATGTGCCCGAAATTCAGCGATCTCCTGAGGAGTTGCAGTGGACTCATCAATCTCCTTAAGCTCCTTGTCAAGGACATATTCTTTGTCCTCGTAGCGGGTAATCATCCTGATGTTTCTGATCCACTCATTGAAGTTGGATCCATCAAAGGTGACTTTCCCACACAAGTTCATAAGGGTAAAGGAGCCATTAGGATTAGAGCCAGAAGCATTGTTGAAAGACATCTGAAGGAAAGAGGACAAGATTAGTTTAGATATAAGAGAGTCCTTAATAAAACACTCAAATGTAATATTAAGGCTAGGATCCAATCACAATATATTATAACTTAGAAGAGGTATGCCGTAATCTAAGCTATATCATATTTGAAAGGTAGGTGAATGACGATTCACCAATTTCCACCACGAAAACCGCAATATTTTAGTATTAGGTTTTTGAATGGTTCTTAGAAATTCCTAGATTCTTTGAGATTCAATGAACTTTTCAAAGGCATGTTTCAATCTCGAGTGTGCCCTCCAAGTTTTGTGACTGGGATACCGAGGATCACAAAACGAGGTGTGAAGTAACCATGCAAATCACTTGGTACCCTTAAAGTTTATCACTCAATCGATGTGCCGGTTAACCACACACGCTCCATCGATACTATAATAAACCCTAAGTCACCCTTTACCTACCTTGTTAAGTCCAAGTTAGTGTGCCGGTTAACCACACACGCTCCACCAACGACTTAATCAAAGTGTAAAGTGTAATTTCATGGAATAGCACCTTATTCACATTTTTCCTAAAGTAACTAAGATTGGGAATTTAATAAAACATTTAGTTACTTTATAATATTCATCATACTTTGAATGAGAATTAATAAGTCCTTGTCTTACCCGTTCGGCTAACGACCCTCCACCGATCAAGCAAGCGGTGGGTGAGAGTGGACACCCATTAAGTCACCATTTTATAGGCAACAACCTTATACCCACCTTATAGACCGGCTTCGTGAATGAGGCGTACTAGCGGTAAGACGACTTTGTTCTTATACATATATATATATATATATATATATATATATATATATATATATATATATATATATATATATAATTATTAAATCATAATAATATAAGTATAAGGGTTGAATTTTAACTTTTAAAATTCTAGGGGTTGGAACTAAAGTTTTAACTTAACTTTACTTGTTCCAAAACTTGAGGGCAAGTTTTGTAAACTTTCAAAACTTTTCATTTCTTGTAACTTATGAGTTTAATAGAGTAATAAAATGAGGACTTTTCATTTTTCCTAACTCTTGTGTTCTTTTAATGGTTTTTAATCCAAGAGACTTTTGGTTTTCCATAACTTGAGGACAAGTTATGGACTCCATTAAAACACATTATGATCATGAATTAATCTACCACATAGGTTACAAATAATTCCTATGATCATCTAAACATCATAAGAACAAGAATATGAATATGAACACTTTCAAGAATCAAAATCACATTTAATCTTTGTAATTTTGATAACTTGTTGTTGTAAATGAGTTAGAAAAGACATTACACCTTCTAAAATAAGTTTTCAAGTACCAAAACATTTTAGGGTAATGATTCTAATTCATTTCCAGCAACTCAAGTCGAAATTCTGCACTCTGTCGACTCTACTCGCCGAGTGCATAAACCTACTCGCCGAGTAGGTTGAAGATACACATGAACTCGACGAGTCCTCCCCATGGACTCGCCGAGTCCATCAGTCAGACAGCAAGATTTTCGACTTTCTTTAACTTTTAAGCACAAATAACAAACAAACAAGCCTAGGCTCTGATACCACTGATGGGTTTTGAGCATTCTAACACTTCCTAAGTGTACATGCAACCCTAATAACCTTGGATCTATGTTTGTCTAATTATCATGCAAAGTTGAATTCCAAGGTTATATTCCTATCTAGCATACATGGGGAACAATTCTAACTTGAATCATAGATAGAATAACTTACCTTGTTGTTGATTGTGTTCCTTGAAACCTTGTGAGCCTAGCACCCCAAGTGTGATGCCTCAAATGCTTCACACAACACCAAATGCTCTTGGAAAGACTCTTGAGATAACACACACTTCTCAAAATCGGCCAAGCCCTCTAGTTTCTTATGTCTAGCTTGTGTAGCCAATTTTGTGGAGAATGGGACTCTTATATAGTGTTGGCACATCTAGGGTTACACCATGTAAACCCTAATGTGTCATGACTCTTCATTTCCATGACCCATGGGTTTGTAACTCCCATGGAGCATCCTATGGGTAGAACCCAACTTGATAATCCATGGAGCCTTTTAGCCCACTATACAAGATATGGATGATTTACATAACCAACCCATATATTTAATTAGTTATCCTTTGATCACTTAATTAATTCCAAATTAATTCTTTGATCAACTAATTAAATAATATTATTAATATATTAGAACTTATAATATATTAATAATCTCCAAGTGTTATTTCTCTCATTAAGTCTATCCAATTGCATGGTGCCATGCAACCCAAATGGACCATGCCGGGTCGGGTCAAGTACAAGCCCGAAATAGTTATGGACTTAGACACCTTATCCAACAATTACGTGGGAGCAGTTCCAGGATATGTTTCACACCCGCTACGTTCTGTGTGTGGAACAGGAGCGGCTTGCTCAGGAGTTTTTGACATTGAGACAGGATGGGGAGTCTGTGATGGAGATCACTCGTATGTTCATGGAGAGGGCTATGTTTTGCCCGGAGTTTGCTTCAGAGCAGTCTCAGATGACTCGTTATCTGAGTATGCTCAAGACTGATATTCGACAGTTTGTGTCTACCCAGTGATGTGATACCCTCCTGGACCTTCAGGAAGCCGCGCGACAGCGTGAGTTGGAGATAGAGCTGCAGCTGAAGGAGCAGCGTCAGGCACCGGCACAGTCTCAGCCGGCACCTAAGCGGTCTAAGACCGCTGATACACGGTCTGGGGGTCAGCAGAGCCGCACTTGTGGAAAGTGTGGCAGGGTTCATTCGGGAGTCTGTAGAGCAGGAGGTGGGTGCCACAAATATGGCAAGGAGGGGCAATATGCCAAGGACTGCCATCAGTCCGCCTCTCCCGCAGATATGAAGATTTGTTATCATTTTCATCAGGTTGGTCATGTGAAGACCAACTGTCCGCAGCTCGCCGCCAAGCCGGCGCAGGGTTTCGCGCCAGCTGCTGCGAGGATTGGAGATGGGAGGCCAGTCAAGGTGGAGCCTCCGAAGGCTCAGGGTCGCGCCTTCCAGCTCACGGCCGAGGAGGCTAAGTCAGCACCAGATGTGGTTGCTGGTACGTTTCTATTCTCTGTCTCAGTTATTGTATTTGTGTTATGCTTATTGATTGTACCTGTGATTAGGTACGTTTTTAGTAAATTCTTTTCCTGCCTTGGTATTATTTGACTCGGGGGCGAGTCGGTCGCTTGTATCTCAGTCCTTCTCTAGAGGGTCAGTGTGCCGATAGATGATCTTGAGTGTCCGTTGCGAGTTTCGATCGCCAACAAGCATGGGTTTTCTGCTTCTTCGGTCTACCAGGGATGCGAGTTAGAGATTTTCGGGGTGTCCTTCCTGATAGATTTGATTCCTATCCCCATAGGGGATGTATGCGTGATTATAGGGATGGATTGGCTTAGCCGTGTTGGCGCCATGATCGACTGTGAGGGTCAGCGGGTGGTGGTTCGAACCCCAAGTGGGGGAGAACTTGTAGTATATGGTGAGGGCACCAGGTTGGGATCAGGGTTTTGTTCGGCAGCCAGGGCTCGTCAATATATTTAGCACGGGTTTGCTGGTTAATTGGCATATGTGGTAGATACGCGGGTTAGAGAGCAGCTCTCAGTTTCTGAGGTCCCGGTGGCGAGGGAATTTGCTGATGTGTTTCCAGAAGAGTTACCCGGAGTGCCCCAGGAGAGGCAGGTTGAGTTCAGGATCGACTTAGTGCCAGATGCGGCCCCTATCGCCAAGGCGCCATATCGACTGGCACCGCCTGAGATGCAGGAGCTATCATCTCAGTTGCAGGAGCTGCTGGGCAAGCAGTTTATTCGTCCGAGTAGTTCACCCTGGGGAGCACCGATCATTTTCGCCAGGAAGAAGGACGGTTCGCACAGGATGTGCATTGACTATAGGGAGTTGAACAAGTTAACGGTGAAGAAGCGTTATCCACTCCCGAGGATAGATGATCTCCTTGATCAGCTGCAGGGTGCGTCTTGGTTTTCCAAGATTGATTTGAGATCAAGATATCACCGAGTCAGGGTGAGGGAGGAGGACGTGGAAAAGACCGCGTTTCGAACTCGTTATGGTCATTACAAGTTCGTGGTGATGCCATTTGAGCTCACCAACACGCCAGCGGTGTTCATGGATCTGATGAATCGAGTCTGCAGACCGATGCTCGATCGCTCGGTCATTGTGCTCATAGATGATATCTTGGTGTATTCCAAGACTCAAGAGTAGCATGAGGAGCATCTTAGGGAGCTGCTAGGGGTTCTGAGGCGAGAACGGATGTATGCCAAGTTCTCGAAATGCAAGTTTTGGTTACGAGAGGTCCAGTTCCTCGGACATCTCGTTAATCAGGAGGGGATTTTGGTCGATCCGACCAAGGTGGAGGCGGTAATACAGTGGGAGACTCCAAAATATCCCTCAGACATCAGGATTTTCTTGGGTTTAGTAGGGTATTATCGGAGATTCATTCGTGATTTCTCCAAGATTGTCGTACCCCTCACTCGTCTAACGAGGAAATGGGTGGATTTCAGGTGGGGCCCTGAGCAGCAGAGGGCGTTTGAGACCCTCCGGCGGTGTTTATGAGAGGCGCCGGTGTTGACACTCCCCAAGGGAGTGGAGGACTTCGTGGTATTTTGTGATGCATCCATCACCGACTTAGGGGTAGTCCTCATGCAGAGGGGACGAGTGGCAGCCTACGCATCGCGGCAGCTGAAGTTGCATGAGACGATATACCCTACGCACGATCTTGAGTTGGGAGAGGTGGTGTTCGCTCTCAAGATTTGGAGGCACTATATGTACGGGGTCCGTTGTACTATATACACGGATCACAAGAGTTTGAGACACATCATGGATCAGTCGAACCTGAACATGAGGCAGCGCATGTGGCTGGATGTGGTCAAGGACTATGATTGCGAGATCCTTTACCATCCTGGTAAAGCGAATGTGGTTGCGGATGCTCTGAGCCGCAAGTCAGTTGGGTCCTCGACCCCAGCCAGGTGTATGAGGATAGCAGTGGATTCCCCACCGGTGGGTTTGATCATAGATGCTCAGATTGAGGGCATGAGGCCGGAGAACTGGAAGTTGGAGAGGATTAAGGGCGAAAGCGCCCGATTGTTCAGGATAGCCGCAGATTGTTGACCCGTTACGGTCGGGTTTGGGTTCCGATGTCCGAAGGGGTCCGGCAGACAGTGATGGATGAGGCTCATAAGTCTCATTTTTCGATTCACCCGGGAGCCACCAAGATGTACTGTGATTTGAGTTCGAGTTATTGATGGCCTGATATGAAGCGAGATATCTCTTGGTTTGTTGAGAGGTGCTTGACCTGTAGGATGGTCAAGGCCGAGCATCAGAGGCCGCATGGTAAGTTACAACCTCTGGAGATTCCCATGTGGAAATGGGAAAGGATCACTATGGATTTCATCACGAAGTTACCAAAAACGGCAAGGGGGTTTGATGCTATATGGGTCATCGTGGATCGATTGACCAAGAGTGCCCATTTCCTAGCCATACGGGAAAGTTCGTCGACAGAGAAGTTGGCCGACCTGTACGTCAGAGAGATTGTCTCTCGCCATGGGGTTCCAGTTTCTATCGTTTCCGATCGAGATGTCAGGTTTACTTCCCATTTTTGGCAGAAGTTCCATGAGGAACAGGGTACACGACTGCATTTTAGTACAACGTTCTATCCGTAGACTGATGGGCAGAGTGAGCGGACCATTTAGACCCTCGAGGATATGTTGAGGGCGTGTGTTATTGATTTTGGTGGGAGTTGGGATTCCCACCTACCGCTTGCAGAGCTCGCCTACAACAATAGCTATCATTCCAGTATTGGCGCGCCGCCTTTCGAGCTGTTGTATGGACGGAAGTGTAGGACCCCAGTTTGCTAGGGCGAGGTTGGGCACAGAGTGATGGGTCGGACAGAGGTAGTTCTGCAAACTAACAGAATGATACAGCAGATTAGACAGCGATTGCAGACCGCACAGAGCCGGCAGAAAAGTTATGCCGACCGACGCCGATCTGAGCTGTAATTTCAGGTGGGACATGGTTCTTCTAAAGGTCTCACCATGGAAGGGTGTGATCCGCTTCAGGAAGAGGGGAAAATTGGGTCCCCATTATATGGGCCGTTTAGGATTATCGCCAGGATTGGCAGGGTGGCTTATAGGCTAGAGCTTCCAGAGGAGCTTAGCCGAATCCACAACACATTTCATGTTTCGCAGTTGCGAAAATGCATTATGGACCAGGAGGCAGTGGTATCGTTGGATGACATTCAGGTTGATGAGCGCCTGAACTATGTGGAGAGGCCTGTGGCTATTTTGGAAAGGAAGAAGAAGATTATGCGGAACAAGGAAATACCTTTAGTGAAGGTACAGTGGGAGCATCAGAAGGGATCCGAATGGACATGGGAGCCGGAGGCGAAGATACGCGAGCATTACCCGACACTGTTCATTCCAGCGGACTTCGAGGGCGAAGTCTAGTTCAAGTGGGGGAGAGTTGTAACGCCCCGATTCTCAGGTATGGTAATATGTATTTTTGGATTTGGCCCTACTCGACGAGTTGGTTTACCTACTCGTCGAGTAGCAGTGAGAAGGATCGCGGGTTAAGTGACCTACTCGGCGAGTAGGAGCTGGCAAGTGAAACCCTAATTCCCGGGGTTTGCACCCCTATTTAAATGGACCTTAGCCTCCCTTGGACCTCCTTACAGTTCCAAAGAACCCTTGAGAGCCTTATTCGTGTGTGTGTGCCTTTTGTGTGTGTTTGAAGCTTGAAAGAGAGTTCTTGGAGGGAGAAGTCTTGGAGGAGAAGGAGATTGAAGCAATTGGAGTGTGGGAATCAACACTCATCTCAGATATCAACTTCAAAAGGTACCAAAACCGTCATTCTCCTTATAGATCTCCTTTATTGGGTGAGTTTTAGGGTTTTCATGAAATATCAAGTTGGTATGATGAGCTATGGGCTAGATCTGAAGTTGTAACTTCAGATCTGGACTCTTTTGGGGTTCTAGAAACATAAAGTTGCAGCTTTAGTCGTGATTGAGGTCCCCTTTGTGCATGAAGACCCATCAATAGCTTAGATTTGCCATTTTGAGCCTTTTAAGCCATGCATGCACGTAAAGTTTGCAACTTAACTTGATAAGCATGCCCTAGAAGCTTGGATCTGCGATTTGGAGCCGCTGCATGGCTCAAAATGGATCTGTATGGAAAGAGGACTAAATGGACTCGGCGAGTCGCATGAAGATGGTCATTGAACTCGACGAGTTAAAGAACAACTCGGCGAGTCCGATGAAGATTGTCAAGGGACCCGACGAGTTGAAGAACAACTCAGCGAGTCCGATGAAGATTGTCAAGGGACCCGATGAGTTGAAGAACAACTCAGCGAGTCAGATGAGTTATAACCAAGACTATGTTTGCGTGTATATCCGTCGAGTTGCAAGGAGGGAACTCGACAGGTGGCCTTAAGGTTTGATCGGGATTCAAAGGAACTCGACGAGTTCCCTCGATGACTCGGCGAGTTGGATTGTGCTTCAAGGGACTCGGTGAGTAGCTAGGTGTACTCTGCGAGTTGAGGTCAACATGGACTGTTAACCTTAACTGAGGACTTTGACCTTGATCAGGGGTCGACTATTAGGTTATGGAGTACCTTATAAGGTTAAAGGCTTATGCGTATATTGAACTATGGTTATAGGTGGTGGGGCCTGTGTCGAGTGATCCGAGAGTTGGAGTCTACCTTCCGAGTCGACATCTGCGAGGCGAGTTATCCTCACTATATCGATAGGGTCTACGGCACCAAGGTCGGCCCTTGAGTTGTTATTGTTATGGCATGTTGCATGTGATTATGATTTGTTAGTTCGGAATCGAGGTAGACAGTATGTTATGCTTTTATGATCTGTTGGGATTGGTGTGTTAGGGACCTGATAGGTTGGTACTCTAGTTACAGGTGAATTCTATGATTGTGATCAGTGAGATAGATATGCTTGATGTTTGTATATGCCAGTATATGATAGCTATGCGCACATGGTTATTTGCTTGTTGGTTGGGTTGAGGCAGTCATGCTTTGTGCTGAAGGCCAACATACCCTATGAGCGGTCCGGGGAGACTGTAGGCCCACGTGGCGGACCAGTCATGCCGAAGGCTCGGGATAGATTCAGACAGACTATAGGCCCGGTAGGGCGGTGCAGTCAGGCCAATGGCCCAGTATGCGTGATGATTGATTGATTGTTACTGTTTTGGTAATGTCAGTGTGGTATTGGTATTTTGGGTGTAGCTCACTAAGCCCTCGGGCTTACAGTTTTCAGTTTGTTGTTTCAGGTACATCAGGAGACCATGGAAAGGCGAAGGCGTGACCGTACCGCTCCTCATCCTTATGTTATGATTTTTGGGACACTCTGATGGAAAATGATTTGAAAACATTTTGTAAATAATGCTTTATGGTTTTATTTACGATTGAAAAAGTTTAAATTTGGTGTGAATTTCATGGATGTTACAGATAATATGACATATCCATGATTTTTATAATTTGATTTTATTATTTATAATTATGGTTCATTAGTTTTAAAACCACTTATATATTATTATTAATAAACGAAAGAAAGCTTTTAAAAGACACTTATTATTATAATTAAAATGTTAAACATGTACTAAAAACATAAATTGATAAGATAGACAATTTATATTTTAAAAGAGACTTATATGGATACTATGGATAATATTGCATATCCATGATTTTTTATTAATTATTACTTTAAAGCAACACAAACATACAAAAATATATATATAATATTTAATTAAATATTATCTATATCACTTTTCATAACATATGATCGATAACATGAATCTAATCTAATTTACATTAAAGTTTCAACCACAACATACAACGATTGTCTTAAAAGAATACTTAAACCAAGAAAAATATATATAAAAAAAGGAAGAATTAGTATATAGCAAACTTACAAATTAAAAACTTTAACATAATAATATGGCTCGAAAAATAGTCCAAAGCCCTCAAACCAATACAAAATCTTTAAACTTGTTTTCTTAATGAATTTTGTACCGGATTTTTATTTGTATGTCTACTAACTAAAAAAGAATGACATTTAATGCTCCATAATAGTATGATATCTTTTTCTAAGCATATGGTGGACAAACTTACTATATATTTTAGTTTTTGTAAATAACTGAATGTCATAAAAATTACACTTAATCTCAAAAATGGAATTATAAGATTAACAAAATAATAATTCTATTTTGTAATACCGTGTAGGTTAAAGTTTAATTTTTAATCTAAAAACAATCTTAACATTAGTGTATACAATCCGTTTCTCCATTCATTATGCATTAAAATTTTTAGTTTTCACATACACAGGTGGAAAAAATAACTTCTATAAGCTAATTTGAAATATATATATATATATATATATATATATATATATATATATATATATATATATATATATATATATATATATATATATACTAGCCGTTACCCGCGCCAAGCGACGGGTGCGAATAGTTTTTTCAGAAATTCGTTCCTAGATACAATTAGTTTCCTTTAGGCACAAGTTCCTTACCGCTTTTTGGCGGCTTGTTTTGTGCCGGATAGTTCATTTCAATGGGTAGTTTCTAGCTAGATGCATATTCGTACAATGTGGTGGGAAAATAAGTACAACTCATGGCTACACCGTGAGCTAAGATGTTTTGCGGGCATTTGGGACCATTTAGGGGGTTCAAAACAATATTTTTTTTTCTAACTTTTAATATCTAGAAATGTATTTTTTGGGCATTCGGGATAGTACAAGGGGTGAAAACTGGTCTTTGGAAACCTCTCAAACTTATAAACAATATATTGAAGAAATAATTAATGAAAACAATAGATATTTAATATACGAAAATCGATTTTTTATAGGTGTAAAATCCTAACTGGCGATCATTAGGTGACCACAAATATTAATGGGAAATTGGAACAAATAGCAACATACTATGTAGAAACATAGAATGACTAACAATAATGAATCTTTTAATTTTTCATATTTTTAAATCCATGAAACGTAAAAGAAGAGAATAGAAAAAAAAAAAAAAAAAGGTAAATCATATTAACTAAGTTTTATACATACATAAAGTCACATCATACATACTTATAAAGTTAACATTTTTTCTTGAATCCCATACATTTGAAACCCCCATTCATTTTTCCTTTCACCACATTCATTTGAAACTCTCATGACTTTTCAATTTCTTTTTAATAATGATTATAAATTAGTTAATAAGGTTAAATAAATATAAAACCTAAAGTTTAATCATATATATATATATATATATATATATATATATATATATATATATTAAATTTCAATATTAAAAGAATATATTTTCTTCTACTTATAAAGTTATGTTTTTAACTTTTAACATATGATACTTAATTTATTAGGTCTAATATGTTGTTATATGTAAACCAGTATCATTTTAAAGCTACAACTTTTGAAAAATTTATATAAAATACTTAAATTATTAATTTAAATATAACCTTATAGAATCAACTTAAATTTAAATTTTAGTTCAACTTAAACAATCTATAGAATATTTTGTAGAAAGTTAAAAGTGCTAAATTTTAGTGTATTTCTAATAATGATTATAAGTTGATTAATAAGTTTAAATAAGTATCAAATCTAAAGTGTAATCATAAATAAACTAAATTTCAATATTAAAATAATATTTTTACTTCTACTTATAAAGTTATGTCTTTAACTTTTAACATATTATACTAAATTTATTAGATTTAATATGTTGTTGTATGTAAACCATTATCAGTTTAAAGCTACAACTTTTGAACAGTTTGGACAAAATACTTCATTTGTTAATTTAAATATAACATTACAGGGTTAACTTCAATATAAATTTCACTTTCACTTAAAAAAAACCCAAGGAATATTTTTGTTAATAGTTAAAAGTGATAAATTATAGTGATAAATGCAAAAACAAAATTGTAATATAAATTTAACTAAAATATTTTCTAAATATATTTTTATAATCGTTAAAAGTTTTTAAATAATTAACTTAAAATAACTTACAATAATAATAGTTAAAAATAACTCTATATAATTATTATATTGTTATCTTTAAAATAAAAAATTTGATATTTTAAATAATTACAATGATAGAAATTGAAATGTTAAGCAAATAAATTTTAAAAAATTAATTAAGAATAACAACAACTATAAATAACATTAAACCATATATTATATTTAATTTTATTCATGAGTAACCCGTGGGTAGAGGTAGTTCAAAAGATTGAGATTATGCAGTTTTAATAGATGTATATATTATCATATAATTCAACATAATCAATATATTATATCAACTTAGTATACAAATTATTATATCAAATTCAACAACAATACTGTTATATTAAAAAAAAACATATATTTGTAAAGATTTCAGTTATATAGATGCTTCTGCGCAACGCGCAAACATTCGCCTAGTACATATATAAACACACACAATCACATGCACTTATAGTCAATGCGTACAAACTTATATATGAAAATTTTACCTTTAGCTTATTAACGATCTACATTTGTGAAATTTGCGATAAGATGGCTATTATTATTATAATTAATGTCCATGTTACTATAACTTGATGATCTCTAGGTTCCAATAACTTGATGGTTTACCTTTTTAACATTTTTAGAAAAAATTAAGCACAAATGCTTTAGGATCAAAAATATCTTTATGTTTTGCAAGTGTATGATAATTCACATGAAATCTACATACTATATTTAGGTAATAAAGAATATAAGATAATATAAGAAAACTACAAGAAAATATTAAGCTTTCTAAGGTTCTTAACCGCAAACTTCTTTTAAACCCACTGTCCCTATACAACAAATCCATGGATTTCTATGAAAAAAAGAGATACAATTGGTTATTTTTGTGAATTTCTTTCAAGAGAGAACGAAAGGTCCTTTATCACCAAAAATAAAAACAAAGGTATAAGAAACCATTTTTAGACTAAGCTCATCAGATGTGACAAACTCCAATAAGATATCTTCACTCCAGTAAGATAAGCATCATATTGGTTTTGCTCCTCATTACCTAATAGTTAAATTGAGCTAAAAACCAATGAAATTGTACAGGTTGAACGCCCAAGTGTTAACAAAGAAGAAGTACATCAAAGCATCAACTTTTTGCCACAATTTAAAACCAGCCAAATACTTAAGAAAACTTCAAAAAGGTGAATAAAAACAACAAAAAAGTCCAATCTGTAGCAGCTGATACAACTTTTACATGTTAAAGAACTAAGCTGAATTTTTCTATATTACCCTTTCATGAATTCCCACATATAGTCCCATTGAAAGATTAAAAAACTATATAACTTACCTTTGTGTATGTTTGCACACATTGAGTTTGATTATCCCAAACCTGTCTCCTAATAACAACAAAAATGTTTATAAACACATGTCTAACCGCTATACAAATATCAATAAAGGCTTTCAAAATGATATTAAAACATATGAAAATTGCAGCTAAAGAACATAGATCCATACTGTTACCAATGGTTCATTGACAGATTTCTGGTTAGAATCGTGTATCTAAAATTGGAATATGGAATTAGAGACGAAAATTCTCAGATATAGTGAAGGGAGCCAAGTAATTACCATGGAAAAATTAAGGGAGAGAAAAGAATTAGAAAATGAAAATCCAAAAGAAAGGGACAATACCTGGAAAGTAGTTGAAGGCGGCACAATATGATTTCGGTGATGACATCCATGGCAGTGGATGGTTAAAGGGTGCAGGCGGCACCACCACCATCAATGTCCTTTAAAACACAAAATATTGAAATTCAAAATAAAAAAAATTAAAAAAAAAGTTGAGAAAATATAAATTATGAAAAATCAGTGAACAAGCCTGATGATTCTCTTTGTAATGAATGCACCTTACATCATATGTATTGGATATGTATTGGCCGACCATAAATGAAATAATATAATTCTGCATTAATCATCTAAACTAAAATCATACACAAAGCACCAAATGAAATTACCATAATACTGTAATATTAAAATTCCATTGCATGAAACAGATTAAAACCTGTCAGTGACAAAAGTATCCAGAATTCTCAACCACGATTCATTTTATAAGGAAAGCGGTCCTTGGAACTTGTGGTCCTATTTTTCAACAAGAACAAATGTTTTTTAGGCTGTTTTGCCCTTAAATACATGTAATTAAGTGTAGATGGTCCAAGTTACTTATTTTTCTTGAAATAAGACCAACATGAAAATATGGTGAGGACATCAGATATATTGTGATCAAATACAAAAAGAAACTATATAGCTTACCTTTGACTTTATGTATATTTTCAACTGAATATTTAGTCAAGCTTTTGTATCCTGCAATTTCAAAACATTATGAACCTCATCAAAACTCGTTTCAACAGCCCCGTCTAATTAGTGATGATCATAGATCAAGGCCAACAAAAAGATACAATTATGTATGTTACAAATAACAAAGTAAAAAACAAAGAAATTACATAAATAATGACTACAATTACTAATCATACACATTCCATGACCATAGTTTTGCCTAAAATAGAGATTTTCTCGTCGATCATACCACAAAATCACATGTTTTACCATAAAATCTACAAAATCACATGCATTACCTGATTATGTAGCAACAATTTGCCTTTGAAACATACCTGTTTTTATTTTTTTCTCTATTTTTGAAACTTTACTATTCACATAGAATCGATATCTAATTGCTCTTCTACATTAGATATCTGATTCTTATTTCTTGGTTGGAATTTGTTTTGGAAGCGAGACATGGAAGAAAATTGAAGGTGAATATGTTTATCCATGTTTCTTTTGAACAAAATCATTTGTTGCAGTAATCGACGACACGACAATGGCCTTCTATAAATCTACTTCAAAAAATTCACTTAATTGTCATAAAGACAAATTTTTTGATATTTTCAAGTATATTTTTATTAACTTCCTTTTACCCATAATAAACAATATCAGGTCAACCCTTCAACATTGCTTTAAGTTCCATAATTGATAGTTCATCTAACTAAAAATCAAGAACCATAAGTAGATAAACAGACCTGATGAACCAAATGCAATTAAAAATATTATATATCATATTAAAATTAAAACTAATAACAATGTAAATTTCACTTTTCTATTTTAAAACAATTAGATGTACCTTAAAAAACAAACATACCATCGATTTCCAAAGGTTGTAGGTTGAATATTGCAAAAAAAGATACAAACTAATCGTTCACTTTTTTAATATATAGCTTGAATCTTGAAAAAGATACCAGCAAATTGAAAGAGTGTGTCATCCCAGATAACAAAAGAAGGATGATAAGCTTTAGGGGAAATTCCTGTAGAAAAAGAAAAACTCATCAAACATTACATTAAACAACTCAATCCAGTTAATTCAAACCCTATAACCTAAATGAACTCAATTACCACACGCGTCATTAAAGGAAATCAAGAAAACATCCTCATGTCAAAAAAGAAAGTACAACATCATCTGTAGCAGCCCCAAGTGCGGACTGCATCTCCCCTGAAATTGTAGATAGGAGGGCGGAGATGGAGGAAGGATAAATATTTGGTTAGGGTTGGTTGAAGGGGACATGTCACTGATGATAGATTTGGAGCATGGCCATCAGTTAGTGGTGGATGTGAGGGAAGCATCGATTGCGATGCTTGTAACGATGAGTGGTGGTGGGGTTGGATCGTAAATAAAGTTAGAGAGAGAGGCAAGTATGGATTATGGTGGGGGTTCGTTGTCGGAAAATCGGTGTGATTGAAGAGAGACGGTGGAGATGGAGGTCGAATGCGATGCTTGTGTGGGAGAAATGAGGATGAAAGCAGTGACGACAACTCTCTGATTAGGGTTTATGGGTATTGGATTGAGAGAAACTGTGATGTCAAAGAGAAATGGATGAAATGATATTATTGTTTAATTTTTCTCAATTAACAAAACATATGCGTTTTAGTTAATTAGAAGGAAACGTCATAAGTTACTATTATTAAACAATAGAAGCGTTATAAGATTTATGTCTAGTAACAATAAGCATAATATGATTGTAAATGATGTATTAAGTTTTGTACCTCTTAATTTTCAAGAAATGGGCAATATGTTTAATAATATAGTGTATATATATATATATATATATATATATATATATATATATATATATATATATATATATATATATATATATATATGGGTAAAGTGAATATACCTAACAACCTTATATAAGCTTAGGTACCTAACCTCATCAAACTACGCCATTTTGCATTAAATTTTCATTGCAATCATCCAAGGTTCTTAAACTTCATCCCTAAACTTGATTTACTTCAAAAAAATTTGCAAATTCATCATTATATTTCTCCTACATCCTTTCATTTGTAGCGGTAGGATATGAAGCCCATCAGGTGGTATTCGGTAGAAAGACGTGATGTAAAAGAAAGATATTGGTGAAAGTCTAAAGATTTTGGAAGTAATCAAGTTATGAGGTTGAAGTTTAAGAACCTTAGACAATTACAATGTAAATATGATACAAATCGATGTACTGTTATGGAGTTAGGTACCTAAGCGTATATAAGGTTGTTAGGTATATTCACTTTACCCTATATATATATATATATATATATATATATATATATATATATATATATATATATATATATATATATATATATATATATATATATATATATATATATATATCAAGAAGATATCATGCAATTATTAAATGCAAGAATCTTCATAGTTTTCTTTTGACAAATAATTTATTTTATAACATGTCATACTACAAAACAAAAAAAAAAAGTATTAGCAAATTGTATTTTAAGAGTTTCAAATATGAGGTTTGGGTTTTAAATTGAGTTTAAGAATTGTTGATTATCTAAAAAACCAAAGTACCCAACTATTTCAATTTTTACCAAAAATTGACGTATTTAAACTTTAAAAGTTAATATTATATTATTATTGGAAAAATTTTAACTTCAACATATAGCCATTTGTCTTGTTGCTCACATTTCTCTCATTAATTTCCTTTTTACTTCTTGTTTTTTATTAATATGATTATAATTTTATTTGAAAGATACCGAAAGTAAGTTAATGTTACACAAGGAAATGACTATAAAAACTATTAAAAGAGACATTTTGTTTTAGTATTCATAATATCTATAAATTGACGGTCAAATGCTTGTGTTTTGATTCACTTTTAAAGTTATACTTTTTTTGTAAATTATTAAACTAAAAAATACTAAAAAAAATATTGGAGATCATATTGTTATTATATACAAAATAAAAATGTATAACTTATAAGTAAATTATACGTCATAAAGTTTAAAAAACAAAAAACAAAAAACAAAAAAAAAAACACACATTATTGATAAGCAAAACATGAAAACAAAAAATCAGTATAAAGCAAAATGCTCAAATTACCTTTTAATTTTTATTTTTGTGGTTCTTCACCCAAACAAAATATGATTTTGACAACATCCTACTCTCTTTTTCCAATATGAATAAATAATGAATACTGATTACATTGACAACAACACTTCTCTCTCCTTCATTTATATTGTTGTAACAACAAACTTCCCGGTCAACCATTCCAATCTTTATGATCTGCCACTTAAGATGTAAAATTAATAAATGAAAAGAAAAGGCCTCAACTTAGTCCAGTTAAAATAAAAATATTTAACAGAGTGGAAATATAATGACAAAATTTAAAAGTATAATGCCTTGATTGGAGAGTGCAATGTTTTATTACCATTTGAGGATACCTTGAGCAATAAAGGACCCCTTCAGAGGAATGAATGTTGACTCATCAATAAAACTAAAAAAATAATCTTGGAATTAGATAAGAGTCAACGATTTCATATAGTGTCATTTATATGATTAAAAAGTTACATACCTTACATCAAATGGAACCCTTCAAAATTACTTCATATTGTCAGATTGGATAGCTACCAATTATAAAAAACGAAATGGATGGAATACTTGAATTTATTGGTAAATACGATAGATTGAGTAATTAAGAGACCAAATGACCTTTATTACATACACAAACAAAAAATCTACATTCCATTTACTGTCAAGCAAATGTACTGCATTATATATGCTGGAATAAAAAACATAAACCTTAACTAAACCGAGAAACCAACAAATTAGTGATTCAGCTAAATTAACTTAATAATCGGTACATATCATCAAAAGGTTCATTTTTATGTGTTTGAATATTTTTAAAACTCCAAAGATAAAATCCTTTTATGACATCAGGTAAAAAAAAACAGATGGTTCGTTTTATTGTAGTGATGGCATAGGAGGAGATGCAGTCTTCTCTAGGTGTTGATTCTCATAACTCTACAAAGCAACAATCCTTCTTGTGAAAAACCTAACACCAAATTCAAACAAAAATATAAATTTATTCACATTAAAGATATGTAATGTCGTAAAAGAGAGAAATATAGGAGCTTAGGTGAGTATTTTAACTCATTAAAAAGGAAATAGACAAAGCTATAGTGAATCATACATGAAGATTTGTAGGCAAACAATAAACATTGAAAAATATGAGGCTGATATTTGGCATATGAAATTGTAGAAAGACACGATAAGCCCGTGGATGTGGAGTGCTGGGAAAACAAGAGATGGATCTCACTGGTTGACAGCAAAATGAGTGCATTACCAGTCAAACCAATTTGTCCAAAACTTTCGACACTATTCTTGCAGAAAAATCCAAATCTGTTCCAGAAGCGTTCTTTATTCATATGAAGAGTCTTCGTGTTCTCAACTTATATGATACGTGAATCACATCACTACCAAGTTCTTTGTGGAACCTAATCTCCTTGAAAGCTCTCTACTTGCAAAAATGTTTGGACTTAGTTGAGCTTTTGTCTGATTTTGTGAAACTGGACTCCCTTAAAGTACTTGATGCACAATGAAACGGACTAGCAAGTGTACCGCCTCAAGTCACAGAATCGATACACATAGAGTGGTTGCTGGTATCCTTTGCTAGGAACACACCTCTTCAAAATACATCCAAGGATGTAGACCTTATTTCTAAAATGCAAAATTTTAAAAAAACTCGTAATCGAGGCTGAAGAAAAGTTTAGGAAAATTTATGCGATTTGGTTTTCAAGAAATTGGGGATAACAAGACTTTCGCTTCTTCAGTTTTGTTATCATAGTGTGACGATAGATTACATCAAAGTTATAGGTGATAGTTGGATGATCAATTTTCCTACGCAAAGCCTTCTTCAAAGTTGAATCAAAGAAGTAGATAACCTTAATCTAAAAAGGTGTCATTTTTTTTATATGTTGCCATATCTCATCGTATCCGATCATTATGGAGTATATGTCTTATTTAATGTTCGATGGAAAAGTTTGCAGATACATAATCTCTCATGTCCTTCGTGATGATATCGTCATTGAGTTTGTCAATCACAATGAACTTCAACACTTGTCAAACTTTACTGCTGAAGAAGTAGATATAACCGTTTTTGTTTTCTAGAAGGTTGCAACAAGATGAGAACAATAGTAGATGGTAACACTTGAGACAACTCAATCTTAAAAAAATTGGAAAAATTACGCATGTTGAAGCTGCTACTTTTGAAAAACATTTGTGAAGGTCCAATGCAAGGTCTTCTGGTCGGTTTGAAAACATTGATATTGTGTAAGTGTCTGATGTTGACATCTTTGCGTGCATATGATGTAATTATGCAAATTCATCATCTATAAGTCCAAGGGTGCTTCAAATAAAAGAGATATTTAATGGGCATTTGAATGTTGGGCTACTCTAATTTTACCAAATTTGAATAAACTAATACTCGATGATATTCCACAACTTACAAGTATATTAATGAGTAACTGATTCAAGTGATCTTCTTTGAAATTAAAATTCTTGGGTGTCCAAAGTTAAAAAGATTATATTTCAAAAAAAGATAGTGTTATGAAGTTGAAATTAGTTGAAGTAAAGAAAAGTTGGTGGGAAACCTTGGAAAATGATCAGGAGGTTAAAGAACAATTTCAACAATGTTGCACCTTCAGGTAAGAATCTATAGAGCCTTGAAAACTTATTTAGACTAATTGAAAGTTATTAATTACCATTAAATCCATCATAGATAAAAAAGATGCATCTTTGAACTTAACCAAAATACATACATGCATGCATGCATACATACATATATGTTCAAGTTCAAACAAGATAAATATGATAAATTAAATTTTTATTAATAATTTTCAATTAGTGTAAATAAGTTTTCAAAAATATATGGACTCTTACCTGAAGGTGCAGTAGCGTTGAAATTGTTTTTTAACCTCCTAGTCGTTTTCCAAGATTTCCCACCAACTTTTCTCTAATTCAACTAAATTCAATTTCACAACACTATCTTTTTTAAAAGATAATTTTTTAACTTTGGACACAACGAATCTTAAGTTTCTCCAAAAAAGGTCACTCAAATGAGTTATTCATCAATATACTTGTAAGTTGTGGAATATCACTGCGTATTAGTTTATTCAGATTTGGTAGAATCGAACTAGCCCAACATTCGAAGGCCCATAAAATATCTCTTTCATCTGAGAGCACCCTTTGACTTCCAGATGACGAATTTGCATAATTGCACCATATGCACACAAAGATGTCAAGATGACGAATTTGCATAATTGCACCATATGCACACAAAGATGTCAACATCAGACAGTTGCACAATATAAATGTTTTCAAACCAATGAGAAGACCTTGCATTGGACCTTCACAAATGTTTTTCAAAAGTAGCAGCTTCAACATGCGTAATTTTTCCAATTTCTTTAAGATTAAACAGCCTTAATGTGACCATCTAGTAATGTTCTCATCTTGTTGGAACCTTCTAGAACACAAAACGGATTCTATCGACTTCTTCGGCAGCAAAGTTTGACAAGTGTTGAAGTTCATTATGATTGACAAACTCAATGACAACATCATCACGAAGGACATGAGAGATTATGTATCTGCTAACTTATCCATTGAACATGAAATAAGACATAAACTTCATAATGATTGGATACGATGATATATGACAACTTTTAAAAAATTGTCACTTTTTATAATCCAGGTAACCTACTCCTTTAATGCAACTTTGAAGAAAGTTTTGCATAGAAAATTGATCCTCCAACAACCACTTGCAGCTTTGATGTAATCTATCACCACATTATGATAACAAAATTGAAGAAGATAAAGTCTTGTTATCCCTAACTTTCTGATAACCAAACTGCATAAACTTTCCCCAAACTTTTCTTCAGCCTCGATTACGAATTCTTTAAGATTCTACACTTCAGAAATAAGGTTCACGTCCTTAAATGCATTTTGAAGAGGTGTGTTCATAGCAAAGGATACCAGCAACCGCCATACGTGTATCGATTCTGTGACTTGAGGCGGTATGTTTGCTAGTCCGCTTCACTGTGCATCAAGTACTCCAAGGGAGTCCAGTTTCACAAAATCAGACAAAAGCTCAACTAAATCCAAACATTTTTGCAAGTAGAGGGCTTTCAAGGAGATTAGGTTCCACAAAGAACTTGGTAGTGATGTGATTCACGTATCATATAAGTTGAGAACACGAAGACTCTTCATATAAATAAAGAATGCTTCTGTAACAAATTCCAGATTTGGATTTTTCTGCAAGAATAGTGTCGAAAGCTTTGGACAAATTGGTTCGGCTGGTAATGCATTCATTTTGTTGTCAACCAGTTAGATCCATCTCTTGTTTTCCCAACACTCCACATCCACGGGCTTATCTAGTGCTTCACCAAATTTTACCAAAATTCCTTAGCCTCCATCAGTTGACAAACTATATAATGCAGCTAGGTGAATCAGCTTGTGTATCCTAATACATTGTTGAGGTTCATTAACCTCAAGTAATGAGTGCATCTTAAGATAATGCAATACTTCACGTCCATTGACACGTGTTTCTTCTGAATCATCAATTGTGTTGAGAAGTTCCTCTGCTGCCCAATTGTCTAGTAAGTTGTCCTTTTGGATGTCACTATCCAGTCAGGTATAATGCAGTGTAAAGGAAGCATTTCATTTCAGAATCATCAAAGAAATCAAAGCAACATTTCAAGAATATGTATATTCCTTTCATGGCACCACTCTCTTTTCCTAGCCACTTTTTTTAGCTTGAAAATCCATCACGTCAACTCTCCTCAGTCTCCCTATCTCTCTAAACACACCTGCTGCTACCTTTTTTAATCATGCCCAATACTTGTGCTTGTGCGTGTTGGAGAGTTGGGAACACTTGAAATATTTGAGGTTGTCATCTTTAACACACAGGCAACTTTTCTCTCCACCAACACATCCGCCAGATGGGTTTCTTCCATCATTAGTTCAAAGATCACAGTAGATTTTTCCTTCAAATTTTTAGTGAAGTCGGAACGTTTCTTAATAAAAACTCATCGTGACTTTTCCCTTTCCGTTGTATGGATGAATTCTAACTCATCAACTTCTTTAGCAACTCGGGATTTCCAATTCATGTAAGCGTTTAATAGCATCATCATTGTCGCATATGCTTTTGAACCATGGCATCATGATCGTCCCTTTTTGCAGCTAGCATTTCTATTGCACTATCCAAAACTTGATAGACTTCATCCATATTTTTGGATAACCTGCTGCTGATTATTTCCTTCAATGGATCCTATAATGCTCCTTTGTTTTGCCTCCTGCTTCTACCATAGTAGCAACAGTTTCAGCCATACGTAGGAGTAAATTTAGCCTAGAAAGATGAAACAAAATGAGTGTCAACTATCAAGTACATTATAGTAGCAAATATGGAGCTTTAAACATAACATCTATGGCAGGGGTGGACGCAGAAATTTGTGACAGTAGGTGCACCCAGTTTTTTTTCCAATTTCTCATACAAAATTTGCAAATTGCAAATGTCTAACAGTTTTTAGCAAACCTCAACAAGCTACTTAAGTAATTAAGTCGGGAATTGTATGAAACAAACACTGACTATATATTCCAAGTTTCAACCATTACAGACAAGAACAGAGTCAGTATGATGGTTAAACATTATATATAAGAACATTACAGTTTACACTTTAAACAAAGTAAACAATCAAGAACTTAGTAGCATAGATAGAACAATCACTTTAAAGTATAAAGTTGAAACAATTATCAGAAATCGGAATTTTTTCAAGAACAATGACATGTACATTGGTTGGTTAGAGATTACAATAATTCAATCTGTTGACCGTTTACCGTTCACTCAAAACAATTTCAACAACCACTGATGGAATAGAGCTAGGTTGGGGAAATTCATTGGAGGCATTTGCATATGAAGATGCACCATCTGTGGATATTCGTCTTATTAAAAATCTTTCCATTTATCTGTTAATAAAAGTTAACAATCAATTATTCATTGATATACTAAAACTCAACAATTAACAATCTATTATTTATGGATGTAATAAAACTAAACAATTAACAATCTATTAACAGGAAACATGAGCCTTTCATGTGTTCAAATAATGCCCACAGGAGGCACTTTGTCCAATATACCAACAAAAATCTATTATTCATGGCAATATTAATATAACTTGCAATATGGACCACACCAAAAAATTGAAGGCTATTAATATACTCCAACAACAACAGTGGACAAATAATCCAACAAAAATCCAAAAAATAGCAATATAACACAAAATAATTGATTTCCAACCTATAAAAAGAGCCACAATTCCACAAACCAACAATGAAAGCCTACAAACCAAGAAAAATCGATTTCCCCTAAAAATAAAATCAAAGTATATACCGAGCTAGACTGACAGAACAGGGGCAGCAGAGGCCGGAGGCTCACTCAGGCCTTCGACGTGAACCTTTTTCCGATTCCTTTTTCCGATCTTATTGTATAGAATGGTGATTATTACTAGAGGCAAAAGCTAGGGGGGTGTTTGGCTTAGCTTTTGTAGGGCAAAAGTCCTTTTTGTAAAAAGACTTTTTGTAAAAGAACTTTTTACAAAAGTTATTTTTTAAAATGTGTTTGGATTAGCTTTTGAAAGGAAAAAGTCAAAAGTTAAAGTGTTTAGTTTAACTTTTACATGTAAAATGACAAAAAAAGACATGTTTAGGTTAGATGAGGGGTATATTGGTAATTTAATATTTTTAGTTGGTGAAAAGTTGGGAAAAGTCAGGTAATCGTGACTTTTCAAAAAGACTCAAATTACTTTATGGGAAAAATCATTTACAAAAGTCCTTTTCCCTTTACCAAACATCTTTTGGGACTTTTTCTAAAAGATAAAGTCAAAAGTCATTTAAAAAGCTAAGCCAAACACCCTCTAGGTCGAAGAGAATGAAGAGAGAAAGAAAGAAAGAACACAAGAAGAAATAAAGTGGAATACGATTTGAGCAATGCAAGAGTATGTAGGTGTCAAAGTAAAGTCAAAGGGTGGACCACTTCTTTAAAAAAAATAAAAAAATAAAAAAATAAAAAATAAAAAATAAAATAATAATAATATAATAATATAATAATCCCTAATAAATGAAAATAATTTTGCCAAATGTCACTCTTTCATTAACTTAGACACATGTCATTTTTTGGTATTTTTGAATAAATGTTTTTTCCATATGTCATTTTCTCATTGTTTATCTTTTTTTAATTAACACATCATATTTACACCTCAATTAATAATTGTCTTATTTGAAAATAACCATTAAATGACAATATTACAACTCATATACTATTGAATATGTTTTCTTTTAAATTCAAATTATAAATTTCAAATTTCAAATCTAAATAAATTTTTGTTTAAACCTTCATATTTTTTTTTTTGTTTTATCCAACCCGTATAAGATACGGATCACACAACTAGTAATAATAATAATAATGATGCTACACTCCTATCACTTCAATTTTTTTTATTTTTTTTTTCAAATTTAATTAAATTATATTTTTTTAATGCACAAACATTTAATATTACAAAAATTCTATTTTTTTTAAATACAAGAAATTAATATTTAAATAAAAAAGATTACTATAATTTAAAACATAATCTAAATAAAAAGGTTTATGTTTTTGGACAAAAATACCAAGTTGTTTAAACTTTGGGACAGAAAATACCAAGTTGTAGAAACTTTGGGGACCAAATATGTAAATTCTTTATCTTTACTAAACGAGCAACAAAAATCAAAGCTTCGACACCTCCCATCTGCCAAAAACGGAGGAATGGGCATGCAATCCTATCAAATACCCTTCATCCAATCACAAGCCAAACAAATACTCTCTCACATCTCGTTAATCTGGAAGCGAATGATCCATGGCGAGCCCCCTAGCGAGCGCTAGGGGGCGGTGTTCCAAATGAGTTAGCGACCATGGCGAGTTTGTTTGGCACTTTGACTCCTTTCAGCCTAATACATGTATATATGGTGAGATTTACAAAGAAGTGGGGTCCACACATCCCACTTCCAATACATAGACTCCCCCACTGAGATTAGGGTTCTAAGGTTTTTGTTCTTCGGCTCATCTCGGAGATTAGGTTAAAACATAAATAAGATAAAGAGTGAATTATGTGAATCGTCCTTCGTGTAAGTGTTAAAATGCATGTTTAGTCCTTATTTTTAAAAATTAACTCAGACCGTTCCTTGTTAGTTTAAAGCTTACACGCTTCATCCCTTCGGACATAAAAAGACCATTTTGCCCTTATTTATTTCTTTTTTCATTTTCTTTTATTTGTTTATTATTTTTATATTAAAAAGAAAAAGAAAAAACAATAAAATATCCATACCCACAACCCTTTATCCCTCGGTTCATTCCTCTTCCCTTTCCCAACTTCATCTTTCTTTCCCCTAAACCTATCATCTTCCTCTCCATTTCCAACAAACACCATGGGAAACAACACTACCACCGGTCAATACCATTACCACTATAACTCAATTTTTAGACACAAAACAAAGAAGTTGGGGTTTTCAAAACTTATTCCTTTAGGGGTGGGCATATTTCTTCTTATATGTTCTTTTATTTTTCTTATGTAGCATTTTTTTTTATTAATTTACTATTTTTTTCAATGTTTGAATCTTGTTGACTAATCTTGCTAACATTGAACTTGGTAAAATGAAATAATTGAATAATTGAATAATTGAAAAAATGAGATTATTCAGGAATATACATTGAATTTCTGTTAGCAGATCCGTAATAAAAAAGAAGTGTTTGTGAGTATTACAGAAGAAATGAAACAAAAGATATTGTAGAAATCGAACTTCATTCCAAGACCCACCACCGACATCCCCATTAACGTCCGCCGGCCACGACCAGGAGTGTAGATGGGAGCACAAAGGTGGCAGGCGATCCATCTCTATCGATCTTCCAATAACCACCACCATTAATCTATCTATCTATCTATCTATCTATCTATCTATCTAACGCACTAGCATAAACACAAAATCGAATTGTCGACGTTCACCACCACCAATCCTATAAGTCACCGCTAACATCCTCATCACACCAATGTTTTGCCATAGCAACCCTGAAGACGAGTTAAACGATCCCAAATCATGGTGAAACAGGATACCCGTGTTCAGGTTAAACTAAATCGATAGTTGAAACTTATTAATCAGAACCTATAAATCGAAACCTGCATATGGTCGGAGAAGAAAGAGCAACGACCCACGCCTGAAGAAAGAGAAACCTGCATCTTGGAGGCCATCACACAAGATCAAAGAAAATGGTGATTAAGATAGGAGAAACAGGTTCAGATCGAATCCCACCCAAATCATCTCCGTCGACGGTCCTCCCCTGATGAGATTCAAAGAACGATGACAGTCGACGTCGGCCAAGGCTTGGATTTCTTGATGTGAGGAGATTGGGAAGAGTTTCCGGAGGAGGTCCTATCCAGTAGTCGGATTTTTTGGGAAAGAGGCCACAGCCCCGACAAAGAACCAATGGTCAGATTTTGACATCAGGGGATGTGCTCCGGTGGTGGTTGTCTAGAACTAGTAGATCGACCATTCTTAAAGATTTTAGAGAAGATGGAGAAGAGAGATTGGTCAAAAGGAAGGTGTGGGGTGGGGTGAGCCTGAGGTGGGTAGGTTGGGGTTAGGTATTAAGTAGGGCATGATTTTTTTAATTTTTAAATTAATAATGATAACAATAACATTAAATTAATTGGAAAAGAAATACAAAAGGGTATAATAGTTATTTTATATCTCATAAGGGATGAAGCATGCAAATTTAAACTAATGAATGATGAAGTGTGCAATTTTTAACCAAACGAGGGACGGTCCGAGTTAATTTTTGAAAATACGGACTGAACGCGCAATTTGATATTTAGACTAGGGACAATTCGTGTAATTTACTCTAAAATAAAAAAAATAGTCATCGTTTCAAAAAAAATTAAAATTTTCAGGATAAAAGCGAAATTTGATGTAGATGGGACTTGTCGATTTCGAGTTGAGGCAGAGAATTTAGGTCGAACTCAAGGCAAATGTCAAGAATTTTTTTAGGTGCTTCAAGATGTGATTGGTGTAATACGATCTAGGGTTCTTGTTGTTCAGCTGCTTTGGGAGATTAGGTTAAAGCGCAAATAAGATAAAAAAAAATCGTCATCGTTTCAAAGAAAATTGACATTTTCAGGATAAAAACGAAATTTGATGTAGATAATCATTAAAAAGAAATACGCTAATATGAAATAGGGTGGAGTTTAGTCGACTTCATAAAAAGTCTCAAGTAGGACAATTATGAGGAGAATTTAAACTAAAAAGCATGATGCATATAAAAAATGAGATAACGTTCTCAAAAGACTACACGTATGCACATGAATTATGTTCTATACATCAGGTGCCTAAGCTAATTATTAAAAGGTTTCCAAGTGTGAGAAATCAGAACTTTGAAAATGTAAACTATTTTCGGAAACATGAGAATATCCAAGAATCGTGTTGGCAAAAACCCTACTAATTCAAAGCTTCAACGCATTACTAAATGCTTTGAACTTTGATTGAAAAAGCCCAAAATTCTATGTAGTTTAACCATGTCACTAAGAACCTTTTACCATATTTTCCACAGTAAAAATGGGATAGAAAATGGGAAATTGTTCAAATATGCATTTTTTCGGACTATTATCCGCACAATTTTCGCTCAATTGAAGTTTAACTTTACGTGGATTACACGAACCATCAGAAAATGCTACAAAATAAGTCCATAATCAACCAATGAAAACTGCCTACCTATAATACGCAAATGAAGAAGTCAAAATCATTTTCAACCTTATATAAACTGCAACAACAACACTCCTATTCGTAGCAATGTCATCCAATTCAAAAATAATTTTCACTGCTATTTGGAAAGGCACATATTTCCATACAAAATTAAAAGCAATGTGGCTCTTGGCACAGAGTTAGTCGGGGCTTCTTTGTAACATGTCGATTTCCAGGTATGAAATTTATTCCATTTATGCATGATTTCCCTTGGAACACAACGTGGTGAAGCCTCAACACATTGTGTTGAGAACTTTTGGGCCGCGTATTTTCATGGACGAACACGATGTGTTGGCGGCTGGATGAGAAAACCCTAATTTTTAGGGTTTTGCACCCTATATAATCTCCTTAAGTTCCAAGAGTTGGCCTTTTATTAGCCTCCGTTTCCCCAATCGATCATTTAAAACTCTAATCATCCTTCCCTCCATTTGTGAGCTAGTGTGGTGCTTTTGGAAGCCAAAAAAGGAAAAAGTTGGAAGAAGGAAGCAAGGATTCAACAAGCAAGCCCTCATCTTTCAGTTGGCACTCTTCTGGACTTTTATAAGTGTCCAATATCCAGTTTTTATCCTTCCATCTTGCTATATCTTGAGTTTTTTCCCTTTAGCTTCATACTCTTGAATATTGGAATGGTTAGATCTCATAAAGTTAGCAACTTTATGAATCTCCAGGTCAAGGTGACCTAGTAGAGTCTTGAATCTGGCCTATAGTTGAGTTTTGATGCCATGTATGGAGATTAGGTCCTAAATCCCCATTTTTGACCTAATATGGGTTCAAGACATGCATGTCTATAAAGCACCGACTTTTAGGATGATTTTGGTGCTAGAATCTCTTCTGGAAAGGATGGGATTCATACTCTAAGGATTTAGCACTTATTCCTTAAGCCCTTGTACCTACAAGCCTTATGGTTGGGTTTTTAGACCCTTTTTGAAGTCCTAGAGGATAAAGTTGGAAACTTTATCCTTCTTAATAGCATTTTGGTCTAGATCGGAGCTTTGGAGTTCTTGGAATCGAAGAAAACAGCTGAATGTATTAAGTTGTTGAAACTCGGTCAAACACGGCGTGTTGGCTGGGGTTTTCCCAACCGTATGAACGCTGACGAAACACGGCGTGTTAGGTTAACATGGACTATTGAACTTGAACTTTGACCAAGTTTGACCTTGAGGATATTTTGGAATTCTTATAGAAATTGGTCATTTGATGGAGTTAGGTATCTAGTAGGGAGCTGAGATTCAGAGTTGGGCCTCATCAGTTCTATTCAGTTTGCGAGGTGAGTCTTCCTCACTGTACTTACGGGTCCAAGGCACCAAGGCCGACCCTTTGGATTGTTATCCTGGTTTATCGTATGATTGAGTACTGTAGTGATCCATTAGATATATATCCTGGTAGATAGGATGATGTAATGCTTAGTGATCTGTAAGATCTGTTTGTTTGGTTATGGGCTGGTTATTTGTATGCTTGTCTGTTATATATGTGTGTCAACATTGTGTATGTGTGGTTGGGTTGAGGCGGTCCCACTTTGTGCTGAAGGCCAATAGACCTAAGGTGGCCCGGATAGACTGCAGGCCAGGAGGGCGTACCAGTTAGGCCAAAGACCCGGAGAACGGTCCAGGTAGGTTGAAGGCCCGGTGAGGCGGTCCAATCATACTGAAGGTTCTGTATGCATGATGTTTTTTTTGTTTTATTATGATTATTATGTTGTGTTGGTACTTTGGCGGAACTCACTAAGCTTTGGGATTACAGTTTTGGATTATGCTTCAGGTACCTCAGATGATCGCGGAAAGGCGAAGGCGTGATCGTGCACCTCCTTGTGTCTTGTTCTATGATTTTGGGAAAAATCTGATATTAAACACATTTTGATAACTATGTTGTAAACAAATATGATTTCTGATTGGTTTTAAAAAGTTCAAATTTGTCACGATTGTTATGGATGTTACATTCTTCCTCGAGTATTGTTATGATCACTAAAAATTCAAAAAACAATATTTATAATCAGGATTATATTATAAAAAGATTAAAAAAAACTAAAAAGAAATATAATTCGATTATGACAATTGTAGCGGTCCATATTTAACTAAAGATTTGAGCGGGGACAAATAGGATATGGATTGGAGGCAACCAAAAGGAGTGGAAGATATATAAAGGGTACAAAAAAAACAATAAGAGGAAAGTTGGCAAGAAAACAAACCAGATCTCGTAGCTATTTTAGCTTAATTTGTCGAGGCATCCGAGAGGCGTCACAACGAAACCAAAGCAACCATAAGGAATCTGCAAGCCTCGATCTTGAACATCTAGAAGCAATTTGTCACGAACTTAATCTTCAAGCTCACCGTGCGGCACTTAGTTCTCAAACTAAGTCAGCCTAACTCGAAACTTCAGCATAAGAACAAGGAAAGAAGGAAGTAATTCAACATACGAAAGCTCTTTATTGCTCTAGAGAACTCAACTCAATTACAAGGTGAAGAGAAATGAAATGGGAGAGCCCTATTTATACAAGAGGCAAGAACTACTAGGAACTAAGGGACATCTTCTAGAATGTTTCTAGAAGATGTCTCTTCATGAGCCTTCCATGGAGTTTCTAGATAACTTCTAGAATTTATCTAGAAAGGACTATTCTAGAGAAAAAATAATTAGAGAAAATATCTAAATAAGGCAGGTCGTTACATTCTCCCCAACCTATTTTCGTGACGTCCTCGTCACATTTTCATCTCGGTATCTCTTGGTCTCATTTTGAAATTGCCATAGTAAGTATTCGGACTCCCAACTTGCCTCGCTATTCGGTAAATTCCTCCCTTGATTAAGTATTCTTTGAATCTCGACATTCCCCCTTTCATATAGTTCGTTCCGAAAGTATCTCCTCAATCTCGCGGTCGAAGGACATAACGACCGTTGTTAGTGCGCGCTTTGATATCCCTTGTTAGGGATCTTCTGAGTCTTCATGATACGGCTTGAGCATGCTGACGTGGGAAACTAGATGAATCTTCAACTTGGGTGGGAGTTCAAGTTGATACGAAACTTTTCCTACTCTCCCAATTATGTATTGGAACCCAATTACTAATTAGGTGTTGTTTGATGTTGACAGTTCGGGAATTTGTCATCCAACAGCTAGGGTTTTTGCCTGCGGGACTTCAGGAGTGTGAGGTGAGTTTTCCTCACTATACTCAAGGGTCTAAGGCACCAAGGTCATCCCTTTTTGGATTATTATCCTGATATGCTATATGCTCGAGTATCGTATGATCTGTTAGATCAGTATTCTGGTAGATAAGATGATATTATGCTATTACGATTTGTTAGATCGGTATCCTGGTACATAGGATGTTATTATGATGTTATGATCTGTTAGATCGGTTTTTCTGTCTATAGACTGTTGTGTAATTATCTGTTATATGTGTACATGTTTGGTTAGTGGTTGAGGCTTATCTGCTTTGCGCGAGAGCCAACAGACTTGGGCATTCCAATGGTCCAACCCGATGGTTGTGGGCCGTGAGTATTCCATCCCGAGGATGATTGGACTCGTAGTATGTGGGCATTCCAACTCGATGGTTGTGGGCCATGAGTATTCCATCCCAAGGATGATTGGAGTCGTAGTATGTGGGCATTCCAACCCGATGGTTGTGGGCCGTGAGTATTCCATCCTGAGGATGATTGGACTCGTAGTATGTGGGCATTCCAACCCGATGGTTGTGGGCTGAGGGTATACCATCCCGAGGATGAATGGACTCATAGTATGGTTGCATTCCAACCCGATGGTTGAGGGCCTAGGGTATTCCAACCCGATGGTTGATTGGACCCATAGTATATTGGCATTCCAACCCGATGGTTGAGGGCCTGGGGTATTCCAACCTAATGGTTGATTGGACCCATAGTATGTTGTTTATGATTATATGTGTATTGTTGTGTGTATGGGTATTTTGGGGGAACTCACTAAGCTTTGTGCTTACGGTTTCAGTTTATTGTTTCAGGTGATTCAGATGTCTCGGCAAGGCGAAGGCGTAATCGTACACATCCTCACGTTTTGGACTTATGGTTTCTGGGATACTCTGATATGAAACTATTTTGAAAACATTTTGTAATAACTAATGGCTTTTTGATGTTTGAAAAAGTTTTAAATTGGCTTGATTTTTTATAGGTGTTATAGTATGATGCTATGTGTAGTGATCTGTTAAATCTGTATCCTAGTGTATAGGATGATGCCATGATCGATGATCTGTTAGGCCTGTATGATTATTGTATGTGCTAGCTAGCATTTGATATCTATGTGATGATGTGATTGCGGGTGGGTTGAGGCGGTCCTGCTTTGTGCTTTAGGTCAACAAACCCAAGGCAACCCGGATAGACTGAAGGCCCATCGGGGCGTACCAGTTAGGCTGAAGGCCCGGAGAATGGTCCAGACAGGTTGAAGGCCTGGTAAGGCGGTCTAGACATGCTGAAGGTTTTGAAAGTGGGCCAGATAGACTGAAGGCCCGGTGAGGCGGTCCAGTCATACTGAAGACTTTATATGCATACTGTTTGTTTATGATATTGTTCGGTTATATGGCATTGGTATTTTGGGGGAACACACTAAGCTTCTAGCTTATAGTTGTGGATTTTATTTCAGGTACATCAGATGATCTCGGGAAGGCGAAAGCTTGATTGTGCACCTCCTTGTTTTTCGTGTTGTGATTTCTGGGAAAACTCTAATATTGGAACATTTTGAAAACAATTTGTAAACAATGGATGGTTTTGAAACGTTCAAAAAGTTTAAATTTTACATAAATTTTATAGATGTTACAATTAAACTCTCAACTCGGCTCCAATCCTTCCAGGGTCCAGCGTTTGTCAGTTTTGGTTATTTTTCCTCAAGAATGTCTTTTTTGGCTGCAAAATGTAATTTAACTTAATAAGTATTAAATATCTTTGCATTTAATCAAAATATAACTTAAAATGTATTAAAATAATGTCTAAAATATGTATAAATATGGTAATATCAATTATGACACTAAAACACGACACAATTTTAAACGATTACAGTTTTTTGTATGTTGTAAATGTTTGCAAAAGATTACATAATTGTACAAGAGACAATTATGCTTGTCATAAATCCTTAGATTTCACAAAAGATGACTTTGTTTTTATATGTTTTTGTTTGTCATAAAATTCTCATATGCCGTAATTTGAATGTCATTAAAAACTTTTTTTCTATTAGTGTTCTATAAGATAATCTTGGAACTTGTAACAAAAAAAAGTTGTCATGATGCGAAACTGTCTTAATTCATATAGAATATGGTTTTAATATTTAGCTCTACTTCTTTTTAGAACACCAGGGAAATGAAAAATTAAAAGGATCCTCAAGAATTTCGTTGAGTGTTTTAAAACTTTCCACCATATTTTAGCCAAGTAAACGACTCCGATCTACACATAAGCCACCCTTTTTCTTTTTCCGACAATGGGCCGTTGCCAAGGAGAGTGCAGTGCTGCAGCAAGTAGATCGGGGAAAGGTCAACTTGGGTCCAAAGCCAAAACCGAACCACTGTAGAGCCCACGTCCACATATCCGAAATCTAAGCTCCAAGATGGACAAATTAAATTTGTTTTAATCGATCTCAATTAAATGAAATTCACGGCCGATTGGAAAGTTTGCATAGATATTAGGTTATATCTAAAGAATTTTAATATGGATATGACATGATCATAGTTTTTCACGCATTAATGTACAAATATTTGACGGCAACTTTTCATTTTCTCTTGTGCAGGCTGAATTTTATTAATTTACAATATATATTAGTCTAGAGTTTTATCATGATGATTGTCTTCATAATTTGTCTCAACTAGATTCCCACGATTGAAAACGGCTAATTATGTGTGTGTGCATGTATCTATAAGGTTAAAACCCTCCACCTTTTTTTTTATGTAAAGACGATCGATGATGATACGTAGCCTGGTAAGATTTGCTAGAAGGCAGCTTCACACAATCGTCTGTAGAGAAATCATCAAACCCTCTTCTCCGACACCTTCTCACCTCAAAACTTACAATCTTTCAGTGATTGATCAAATCATTCCGCATACATATATGCCGATGGTTGCATTCTACCCTAACACGAGCATTTATCGTAGTTCCCATGATAAAACGCTTGACCTCAAGAACTCATTGTCTCAAACATTAACAAAGTACTACCCTTTTGCTGGTAGGCTACCCAAAGTCGCACCAGTTTTTGTAGATTGCAACGGCAATGGAGCTGAATTTCTTGAAGCATCAATCGATAGCACACTTTTGGATTTCCTTAAAAACTCACAGCATGAAGATCTTGATCAATTCTTTCCACATGGTCTAGTATATTGCAACTCAAACAGTAGAGACGATGATCTTGAAAACGAAGAAGTGATCATCCCACTTGCAGTTCAGGTCAACCATTTTGAATGCGGTGGAGTAGCGGTTGCAGTGTCGATGTCCCACAAGATAGCAGATGGAAGCAGTTTGGTTCAATTTATAAACGATTGGGCTACAACGACACGGTTTTGCTCCGATAAGCATGAACATGAAGTTCTAGTTGACCCCAAGTTCATTTCTGTTGAATCCATGAAATTGAATTATACTGGAGATTCGCTTGACTATGAATCGAAGGACTGTGTCACAAGGAGTTTCGTGTTCCCTAACTCAAAGATAAACGAGCTTAAACTCAAAGTCAAAGCCATAACATCAGAATGTGTTGAACCCATCACAAACGCTACTCGTGTTGAAGTTTTGAGTTGGCTACTTTACAAGTGTGCAGTGGAAGCAGCTACTAAGAATAACTCAGGCTCCTTCAAACCCACTGGAGTTTACCATGCATTAAACTTAAGAAACATAATGATTGAGTCGATGCCTGAAAAGAGCATAGGAAATTTCGCTATGGCAATTGAGATGGAAACAAATAACGAAAGTGAAATCAGTGCAGAGTCATTCATCAATGACCTGAAGGTGAAAAAGTTGGAGCTTCTAGGCATAAGAAATATTGAAACCGTGTTTGATCTTTTTAGCCAAGCTGATTTAGAAGAAATCAAAATGAATGATGATCACATGTATATGTGTTCAAGCATGTGTGGGTTTCCTGGATATGAGATTGATTTTGGGTGGGGAAAGCCTGTAAAAGTAACCATTGCTGGAAATTTAAGGAAGAATAGTTTTATTCTCATGGATACTCCAAACAGAGATGGTATTGAAGCACTTGTGTGTTTGGGAAAGCAAGACATGGCCACTATTCAAAGTGACCATGAGCTTCTTGCCTTTTGCTAGTTTCTCATATGGCTTAATTTTATAGCAGGATTTCCGAATCTAAGTTAAATTCTAAAATTATTTTTGCCAAGTTTATTTTGTATGCTTGAAATTCGTGATTTATTATATCTATGTTATGCTAGCTTGTAGATTTTACTTTCAAATAACACTAACAATATTTTGAATGTGTAATTTTTGAACTTAAACTTTATTTATGCAATTCACCCTCAACTCTTAGCTAATATGGCATGAGCAACTTCCAAAAAAGTATAAGTAGTCATCTTTATAAATATAATGCAAAAACTCTTTTATTTGCATTTATCTTCTATATCAATTCAATTAGTATATCCTTAAATACAACAAGACTGAAATAGGATAATCTCATTTACCACTTTTTAAAAAATAATAAAAAATTAATCAAATATAAAAAATAACCATGATTTGGTAATTGGTAGTACTTGTTAAATCGGTAGATGGGCTGCGAAAAAGTCATTTTGGCCTATGAAAAAACCTTTTTGAGCCGTCCGCATATATACAACAATTTTTTCTTTTTATCTTTCTTAAAACTCTAATTTTACACCGTTTTTGCTGTAGAAATATTCTTTGAAAAAAAAAATCCACAAAAAAAGTCGAAAAAACATCATAAATGGTCCCTGTGGTTTCCCAAAATCTAAAGTTTACTCCATGTGGTTTAAAAACGTCATAGATGGTCTCTGTGCTTTAAAAACTTTTGACGATTGGTCCTTATTACTAACTCTGTTAAATTTGTCCGTTAACTAAAGGGCATTTTCGTCTTTTCACGATCACAGGGACCATTTATGAAGTTTTTCTCTTATTTACAAAGATCTCTCTCTCTCTCTCTTTCTCTCTCTCTCTCTCTCTCTCTCTCTCTGTGTGTGACACCTGCTTCCCCCTCCTTTGTTTCCCTCTCTCACACAGTGTACAAAAAGTTGAAAGCTTTCATATTGCCATGATTCGTCAACTACCGACTACACCCATCGTGGTAAATCAAACGCCCCACCGTACCCAGCCCACCATGCTCAACAACTGCTAGATCGATGTTGATTTCTCCCTCTCCAACAAATCTGAGTCGTCAACTCTTTTCCATTTAGTTGACTTCCAATCGTCAACCCCTTTCAAATCTGTTCATCGTCGGTGTGGGTCCGGCGGTGCTTGGGCTTTCTTTAATAGGCAACTCCGATAAGGGTTAGATAGACAAAACCGGACCTTGAAACACCGACAAGGGTTAGATCGACGAGGTTTCACATCAACGGTGAGAGGGATAATTGGAGAAGCGCGGTGGTTGATTCCATTAAACATACCAGAGAGAGACAGCCAAGTAATTAAAAATAGTATCAAATTAGAAATCAGACCCCCCCCCCCCTTCGATTCATAGAATCCGATCGACAAACACAGTCACCCAACGCCACATCCTCCTTCTCCTTCTTCTAATCTCGATCACAGTTCTCCTTTTTCTCCTTTCTGAATAGACTAGCCTCTTCTTTTATCTTTTATTTTTTACATTTGCAGCTATTAGGGATGATGATAATGGAGGAATATGGGAGGTCTTTGGTGATTGAAGGTGACGTTGGGTAGTGATGTTTGTGTGGGTGGTGTAGGGGATGAAGAGGAGAGAATAAGTTGATGAAGGTAAGTGAATGGAGACTGGAATTAGAAAGCTGTGAAGGTTTGTTTGAAGGTCAATTGCTATGGGTTTATGGAGTAGGACTGTAGGGTAAGGTGGCTGGAAGTTTTGAGGAAATAAGGGTGGTGATGGGTGGTGGTTTTGGTGGTCATGGTGGTGAAATGGTGAAGGTGGGTCTTGGTGAAACGGTGGTTGGAATGGAGATTGTGGAGTTGGGAACGGTGTTCGGTGATGGTGAATGGAGGAATAAGGTGATTCATGATGGTAGAAGGTGACGATGGTTGTGTGGATTTTGGGAGGTTGATGGTGGTCATGGAGAGAGAGAGAGAGAGAGAGAGAGAGAGAGAGAGAGAGATACCTTTAATATTAAATAATAATTATTATATTAAATAAGAGAAAAACTTCATAAATGGTCCCTGTGATCGTGAAAAGACGAAAATGCCCTTTAGTTAACGGACAAATTTAACGGAGTTAGCAATAAGGACTAATCGTCAAAAGTTTTCAAAGCACAGGGACCATCTATGACGTTTTTAAACCACAGAGACTAAACTTCAGATTTGGGAAACCACAGGGACCATTTATGATGTTTTTTCAAAAAATCCCAAAAATGTTTTTTTTTTTAATTTTGCAAATCAGATTTGAGAAATTAAGAATTTTAAACTGTTTTTTAATAACCGGTTCAACTAAAACTGAACAGTCGGTTAGGAATAGGTTTTAACAAAAATCAGATTTTTACCAGTTTTCTACTATAATTGAACCGAACCGGTGTTTTAATTAGACCTGACAATGGGGCGTGTTTGGAGCGAATCGACCTTAATCCAAACCCTTTTAACAAATTCCAAAACCCGATCCAAACCCGCTCCGTAACCCGCAGGGTTTTGAATAATCAAACCCATACCCTTATCCACCGAATCAGCAGATATCCAAACCCGCCCCGTAACCCGTAGGTTTTTTGAATAATCAAACTCATTTTACTTAAATCATAAAATCACATTTGTTAAATAGAACAAATATTGATTTAGAAAACACATTGTGTACTCCAAGAGTTTCGATTAGAATTAAAATCATTATTGTAGTTACTTCAGATTGGTTTTTCACCCTCGATTGCATTGACAGAGAATAGCAATTACAAACTTTATTCCGATTGATAAATGAATTTATTGATTTATAAATGAAATTGATTATTATATGATGAAATATAAATGAAATGATATCATGATTATTGGGAGAAGACTGGAAGTCTAGAAGTTGAGTCATCGAGTCCTATGTAAAACCAGTTTAGTCTTTGGACTTTCGATTGGAATTTAAAGTAAAACTTAGGAAATATAAAATATAAATGTATAATTCTAAAATTTATATGGGGCGGGTTATAAATGGAGCGGATCGGTGATGATCCATACCCGACCCTTTTAATAAAAGGGTTAGAGGGTACGGGTCGTTAACGGGTAAATAGATCAAAAACTATGCTCCAAACCCGTATAATTGTTAAGGGTTTGGATCGGATCAGGGTCAAAACCCGCTCCATTGTCAGGCCTAGTTTTAATTGACAAAACAAGCCGACTATAACCGAAACCGATCTAAAAAAATTGCTTAAAACCGGATAGGTTTTTGAAAAACAGAAACTCATTCAAAACCAGTAAATGCACACCTCTACTTGTGTGTAACCGATGAACCACAATCAACAATCCCTTGTGCGATATGTTTGTAGTAGTAGTTGTCCATTTTATATAGGGGTATAATGGTATATGTTTTTATTTATGCAAATGGTATATGAAAACGTATAATTTTACAACAATCGTCCGATAAAAACATATTTTGTTTATTTTCAGAAATTTTATGGTAAAAGACGTAAAAATTAAAACTGTATAGATAGATAATTACTACTGATTTTAAGTTTTTGTTTTATATTTGTTGAATTACTTTTTTTTAAACTTTGGTAGTTATTTTATTTAAAAAAATGATTTTTAGAAAGATACAATTTTGTGTTTAGGGATGGAAAAGAAAGAAAAAGCTGATGTGCCTATAACTATACGGCTATAATTTTTGACTTCAAAATAGAAATTATGAATAAAAAATGTTATATTTGGCCAATGCAGGTCTCAACTTAAAAAAAAATGATTTTTAGAAAGGAAAGGTATGATGTTTGTGTTTAGGGATGGAAAAGAAAGAAAAGACTGAAGGCAGTTTTGGACTTCAAAATAGAATTATGAATAAAAAGTGTTACATATGGCCCATGCAGGTCTCGAACCTGCGACCTTCGCGTTATTAGCACGACGCTCTAACCAACTGAGCTAATGGGCCATGTTTGTTTAATAATGAAACTTTGACATTCTATATACATAATACATTTCAGCAAAAAATTAAAAAAATAAGGTTTTACTAAGAAAGTAAGTATTACTGTTTGATCAGTTTCGTAATGTGTGGTAGAAAAGAAATCTGTGTTTGGTTTTAGGTTCAATAGTAAAGATTTATCATATGAAAGTGTTTTTATTAAGATAATTTATATAAATTTAAATGATTATTCATAACTTCAATCATATGATTATCTAATTATGTTTTTCTAGTTTTTAAATTATAGCAATCATCTAGAACCACTGTTACAATAGAACAAAATTTTTAATAGAAATTGTTTGAAAAAATATATATTTTTTAAGACATAGAAACTGTTATCTTTTAGCTGAGCTATTCGGGATCGATTCGTAAAAAACTTGACTTGAGCACGAGTTGAATGAGCTCGAGCTTAGTTTCAGGTTCATGAACTCCAGCTTGAGTTTCATCTGTTGAGCTCGATTATGGTCGCTAGCGTAAACAAACCTATGTATATGTATATAATATTAGTTTTAATTTTATATTAAATTATAATTAAATAAATAAATATCAAAACAAGTTTTTTAATTAGCTTAAAAACAAAAACGAGCTTGATATTTATTTGACTATTAACCAAGTTGAGCTTAGACTCGTTTAGGTTCGTCTAACAACAAGTCGAGCCCAAGCCGAACTCGAGCATTTTAATTCTTGCGTTCGACCGCAAGCCGAGCACGAGCATTTTAATTCATCCACAAGTCGAGCTCAAACTTTGAAAAGTAAGCTCGAGTTTGAGCCCCATGAATTTTAAACGAGCCGAACCTGAGACTACTTAATCTCGAGCTCGAGGTTGAGCTCGACTCCACTTGTTTACACCCTTGTCAGGGAGTATTTTATTGTATCGCTAATGTAACATCAATAAAATAAATATATATAAAATACAATATCAGACAAGCATGTTACCAGGAAACAAACACAATCACACTCTTAAATCATAAATATACAAAAGGAATTCATCAAAACAGCAAATTATTACAAATACAAAATTAAAAAAAGGAAAAAAAAAAAGAAATAAAAAGAAAACCTCCTATAGTTTGATGTTTGGGGAATAAAAAACTAGCATCAACTATATAGAACTAACCTTACAAAATTTAAAACAACACTTATGGTGTGCTAGTTAGAGCATGAGGAGACATTGGCTTCCCTCTTCCCATGGTAAAACCCCTTGTTCCATCTGGCATTCTTGGCCCTTTTGGACTCAATTTAGGTGATGATGTTTCGGAATGGGCTGACCCACTTGATTGTGGCGACCCTGAAAGAACCCCACGTCCGTTATGTGTCGGGGTTCGTATCTTTGACTTCCCACGTAATCGTGCCCATCCTTTCTTCGAACCCTCTTCAGCCTATCAGTATCAGAATCAACATCAGCATATATAAATATTAACGTTAACGAAGTGACAATGACAATGATAACACTGTCAATGATAGTGACAGTGACAGTGTTTATGGGCTTACGTTATTATCGACAACAGTTTCAGTGAAGATAGTTGGAGAGGATTCTTCAGGCGAATCGAATGGTTCATCATTATCATCGTCAAGTATTCCATCAAACTCTGACTTCCTGCTCTTCAATACAGACTTTGGCTGTACATTTAAATCATAAGATTTGCATAAACTTTATAAAGAGTAAATCGATATTTAAATAAAAAGAAGTGTATATCACATACAGAACGACGAAGCAGCAACCTAACTCTTAGCCCTTTTCGCCAATTCCTTTCGTCATTCAACTTTTCAACCTGAAAACACAACTTCTTAAAATTTGTTTGATACACACGTTACAAGACAAAACAAAATGTACCTAGGACTCCAGACTGATATCAATAAGACAAAAAGTGCAACTTTTTGTCCTATTCGAAAAGGTGAAAGAAGGTGGGATCGGAAATGGACTTATCATTGAAAAAAACCCTAAAAAGATTATCCAATCCGGTCAGTCCAGTCCTAGTGTTGAATATTCAATAGTATTATAATAGAAACGTAGTATTATAGTAGAAACGTACCGCTTTCTCAGCCATTTCTGCAGTTTCGTACTCTACCAAAGCATGAAGCTTTAAAGCAAAAATAAAGCATGTTTAATTAAGTAAATAACATAACAAAAGATCAAATGAAGTAAATAATAGGTTGATAATACCTTGTTGCTAAAAACATAATCACCTCTAGAACGTGAGGAATTAGGCTCTGGTGGATGGCAAATACGTATGGCTTTCACACTATACAATAAGCAAACTCATTCAACAATTTATAAAATTAATCGGATGAAACTTGAAATCAAAAATGGGTTCCAAATTCTACCTTCTCACGACATTAAAGATTTTCTCAAGATTTTGATGAGAATGATCTTCGGGAAGATTCTCTGCAACCACGGTGCGAGACTACATGGAAAAAAGAAACATTGATTCAAGTCCTAAAAAATTTGCAAGATGATTGATAATGTTGCATTTGTTACACAGAACAGGACAAGACTGGACAGTACAGAACAAGAGACAACAACTTTTGTCTCACTGTCAATGCACGTCAAATGCAGGACAACCTAAGCATTAGTATGCAAGTTTAGTTGAGTAACCTGAAGCTCTTCTTTGTCTTTTTCCGTGAAGGGGTGTTTACGCCTAACTTTTTTGCCATCATTGCTTACAACCTAACAAGGACACAATTAGACCGATGAAGAACCGATTGTAAATTGTAATTGTTCAAATGTCAAAGAACATACCAACTTTGAAGATGAGCAAAGAGCTTGAGCAAGAAGATGATTATTTGTAATGCAAGATTTGATTTTCTTCATAGATGCAATAACAGATATAGGAACTGTTACACAAGGAAATATTCATAGATCACATATTCGTTTTCTTGATGCTATATTAACAAGATCCACAAAATAAAAAACGATTAAATGGATAAAAACGAATGGTGTAAAAGCTCACCATAGCCTTCAGGGTCCTTGTTAATGTGTTTCACCAGGGATTCGTTTGCAAGCAGGCTCAGGCCACTAAATTGATACTCCACCTGTTAGGGATGCGATAAAAACTCATTTTGAAGACAAAATTAAACACCCTTATTTGGGAAATTTATTCTGAATTCGGATTAATGGATATTTAATTCTGAAAAACAAGAAAAATGACCTGTTTGATGATTTTTTGTTGAAGATCCTCAGTGAGGACATTCTTCGAATAGTTGGGGATCACAACATCTGGATTGGAGAAAAATTGCACTTGTTGATCTTGATCGCTGCCACCAACATAAACCCATTCACCGGAACCACCGCCGTCGTTCCCGCCGACACCCAGATAGTTAAAGCATGGATAAAAATAACCGGAAACCGGAATCTGGGTGTGCGAACTAGGGACGAATTCAGGTGCGTGTGCATTGAATTTAAAAGAAGGAGAACTGGAAATTTCCCTTTTTTCTTCCTTCCTGGATGCTTCTTTGTCTCTTATTTCCTGCAATTTTTCTTCTGGTTGTGCCTGCGCCATTTTTTTTATTGGTGTTTTTCAATCTTTTCTTACAAAGATTAGAGCGAAGAACCAATCCAATCTCTCTCCATCAAGAAAATTTGGACCGTGTTCATTCTCTCACATAGACATGGTAAGAGGGGTTGCATTGAAGCGAAGAAATTGGCATGGTTTTCTCACAGTTTGGTAACTGCATTTTCATTTCCATTCCATGTTTGGCGCTCAAAAGTTGTCGATTTTATAAAAATAATGGGGGCATTTTGGAAGCGTTTTATATATGGCTTTTATTTTTTGATATTTACTCAAAATGATTCAAGGCTCGAATAACAGTTTTTTATTTGACCATTAAATTTTCACTTGATCATAAACAACTATTATTCTGGTCGTGAACTAGCCGGTACACGTTTACTAAAATCAAAACTAGATATTTTCTCGCGAACATAATTTATTCTTCGTGTTGTTACTTTTACATCCAATCGTTACCTGATAGATCGTAAAATATCTCGCTAATAATCACTATGTGTAAATCATATAGTATACATAGTATATGTTTATGATGGAAGAGAAAAAACCACTACAACACAACAACATATAACGCCGAATCTATATACGAAGGTTGTTGATAAAGATATGGAGACAATACAAAGGAAGACGGTGATGTAGCACATATCATGGATTATATTCAAATAAGTTGATAGATGATCATTTGTTTTCTATTGTTTCGTTGAATCACTAATAACTTAACTCGTTTTAAACTGCAATATTTAGTCTCGTAATTTGCAAAAAATACTATAAATAAAGTCTAAAAAGTTTTTAACATGTATAGAAGGTCAAAAATCAATAATTACTCGTGGTTTTGTCCTTGATAGATTTGAAAGGATTATCTTTTCCCTTATTATTTGTTTTTTTTTTTACCTTATATTAATATTTTCTTAATATTTGAAAACTAGAAAAATCACGAATAGGCCACCCACCGTACCATCCCCTCTCTCTCTCTCTCTCTCTCTCTCTCTCTCTCTCTCTCTCTCTCTCTCTCTCTCTCTCGTCAAATACAAATAGACGTATTTGTGTTTCTGAGGTCCGGTATATAATTCTTTTTAACGTTTAATAATAATAATAATAATAATAATAAATCAATTTATTAAAATAAATATTGGAATTTAAGAAGGGGTTTTATCATAAAAAATCTCAAACTTTTGAAAGAAGTTTCAATGCAGTCCCAATTTAAAAAAAAAAAAAAAAAAAAAAAAAAAAAAAAAAAAAAAAAACTCAAAAAACCAGGAAAATCCTTTACTTTAGCCAAAATTTACCTTTTCAGCAGGTACTATGCCACATGGCTTGTCAACTGTACGAATGAGCTGATGTGGAGGTTGATATGGAATAAGGTGGCAGCCACGTCAGCTTTTGCCTTACTAATTAAAAAATGACATGTTTTGGAAAATAAGAAGTGGATTTGTTACTTTATTGATAAAAAAATCGATGTTTATTTCTTGATTTATAGTAGTTTTACTTAACAGTTCTTTCATTTGTAGGATCACAAGTGCCCTACAACAGGAGTTATCAGAAGCTAATATAATGTGCAAGAGTATGCCAATATTCCATACTTTAATTGTTTTTTCATAGTTTTAAAACTAACAGTAAATAACCGCTTTATGATAGATTCTTGAAAGAAAGTAGACATTTCATTTGATGAATGATGAAGAAGAAGAAAATAATCTAAAATAAGTTGGAAGTCGGCTTTGTTTTGAGACCCAATTAGGCGTAAGTAAGTTAACATAAAACTCACTTTCTTTCTCCAGTGAAGCAATCCATTGTATCTATATGTCCAAAAAGAAAGGAAAATATTTACAGTTAAACGAATCTTTCTTCCCTATTTTATAACTTATATGAATGAATTTTTATTTGATTAATTCAAGTTCGATCTTGAGGTTGATGTAACTTGCAAGGTGATTTGACTTTTTTTTTTTTAACTTTTCATCCTTGTTGCCTCGACTAATTGAAATTGTTGTTCTTTGTTTTGTTTCAGGCTAGGCCAACCATGTATCAAGTGGTGTAGGAAATGGTTGATAAAATGGGCTATAAAGTAAGGCCCTGCTTTTTTTTCCAAATTAAATATTGTATGGATAAACTGTTGTCTATTAATTGATAGATGAATTTTTGGGAATTCTTTTGAATTGTAACGGAAATTGGTGAGCAGAATTCCCATATTGCCCTTTTCATGTTTGTATCATATATTGAGAGACGACATACTTCCGAACCTTCTGTTATCGTGATAGCAAGGGGTATTTCATGGATAGTTGCTGCTCATATGCTTCATAATGATTTTGAGGTGATATTCTTATGAAACGCTAAAATGTTCATATTTGGCTTTATTTTTCTTTTCATTATATTGAAAAAAAATGGTATCATACAGGCGGTGTAATTGGAATAACGTGATAGAATTGGTGCGCGCGCGCGGGGTTCATCTATAATGATTTAGTATGAGTGGTCTGTCAGGGATTCAGACCATCTCGAGACAACAGATTTCAGACGGAGTAGATGTGATCTTGTTGCAAGGAATTTGTTCATTTGCAAAATTTAGGGCCTTGCGAAGGATGGCCAAGTATAAGTGAATCACAGGGATAAGTGGATCTGTGAATTCTGTTGTTCTAGTGGGAACCTGGGGTAGTCATCATGAAAGGAACGGATTCAAGAAGAGGACGGAATGAGTTCCAATCTTGCGAGTTGCTCGGGTTATCGTCATATATGGAAAAAGGGAGGGTAGTTTGGCACTGAGAGAGGACCCAGTGAATTATTGTGGTATATAACTTTCGCAAGTCACGAAAGTGTGTTCCTGTCAGGAAGAGGACAGTATCATCGGGTGGTACTTGGTTGTTATGTGTTGAATTTGAGGTCGGTGGTCGGCATGGAGTTTTGGCAAGGATGCCACGCGAGAAGAAGTTAATCTAAAAAGGGGTGCAGTGGTAGGGTCTGGAAGGACCTGAGTTATTTAGGAATTCGGAGTCTGGAGTGCAAGTGGTTAGTTTGGAAGCGTATACTGCAGTAGGCTTCGAGGACAATTTAAGTGGGGGAGAGTTGTAACATCCCAAATTTCAAAAGTTTGAGTTAAGGGCTTAAAGTGTAAATTGAAGAAGGGACTCGATGAGTAGGTATACTTACTCGCCGAGTCGGAGCGGGTTTTGAGTCGTGAATTAAGTGACCAACTCGCCAAGTCGGAAGCTGGACTCGACGAGTTGGTGCTGGATTGAGAAAACCCTAATCTCGAGGGTTACACCCTATTTAAAGGACTTTATGTCCTTCTCTCAGCCTCCTTATTGCCCTTGAGAACCAGAAAACCCTAAGCTCATGTGTGTGAGGCCTTTGGAGGGAGATTGAAGCTTTGGAAGTTGTTTCTAGTGGAAGAAACTTGAAGATCAAGAGGGCTTGCATCAAGAGAGTGGTGTAGATCCAGAATCTACTTCAGTTTGGGCACGTCTTGGAGGTAATAAGCTGTTACCTTCCCTATTTTGCATCTAGATCTATTCATGAATGAGATTTGGGGCCATTTTGGTATGTTTGAGATTTATTTCAGGTTTAGATTTAGATCTGAGGTTGCTACTCCATATCTAGACTTGTGTTGGTTTAGCATGTCATAAAGCATCAGTCAAAGAGTTGTTGGTAAAGCCCCTTTGTCTTAAGCCCTAGCCCTAGAGTGATTTGGACCTTTAACTCCTTGGTTTCACGTAAAGTTTGCAACTTTACGTGGGTGTTATGCCCTAAAAGAGTGGATCTACAGTTTGGAGCCCCTGCATGGCTCAAAAAGCCTCTGTATGGATGAAGGACTGAAGAGACTCGGCGAGTTCCTTGGGTGGACTCGGCGAGTCATATGAAGATGGGCATGGACTCAACGAGTTGGAAGAACAACTCGGCGAGTCTGATGAAGATTGTCTTGGACTCGGCAAGTCTGTTCTTGGACTCGGCGACTCAGGTCGTAAACCCCCAACCTCTTTTGGTTAAGCTTCAGATCTGTGAGTCGGTTGGCGACTCAGCCGAGTTGGTCAAGATAGAATTAGAGATCATTCAACTCGACGAGTCCAGGGGCGACTTGGCGAGTTGAGTCGTGTTATGGGAGTTTTCTGAGTATAAGAACTCGACGAGTAGAGTCAATCAGGAAGGTTGACTTTAACCGGGACTTTAACCAAAGTTGACTTAGTTGACCCCGGGAGGATAGTTTAGTCTAAGTGTTGTTATTGGTATTGGTTGCTCTGGGAGATATAGGAGCAGGATTTCGGAGAGTTCTCGGTTAGCAGCCAGAGGGTTATTGGCCGAGTTCAGCAGTTCAGGTGAGTTTCCTTCCAGTAGGAACGGGTCTACGGCCACAATGTCGACCCGTCTAGTTAGCAGTAGTTTCGGGACTTCGGTCCGATGCAGTAGTTCAGTGTGCTTGATGTCTTTTGTGATTCAAGTGTGTTTTTGTGTTATATGTTCCGGACTTCGGTCCAACGCAGTATGCAGTATATGTATTTATGCTAGTAGTTATGATTATGCTATGCTATGTTCACCCAGTTAGTCCGGACTCTGGTCCGATGCAGGGGGTAAGGCCCCAGTTAGTCCGGGCTCCGGTCCGATGCAGTTAGTCGGACTTCGGTCCGATGCAGGGGGCAAGGCCCAGTTAGTTTGGGCTTCGGTCCGATGCAGTTTCCGAATTTCGGTCCGATGCAGGGGGCAAGGCCCTAGCTAGTCCGGACTTTGGTCTGATGCAGTGGGCAAGGCCCAGTATGTGCTTTATATGTTATTGTATGGTATGCGGTAGTTTGGGGGAGCTCACTAAGCTTCGTGCTTACAATTATCATTTTTGGTTTCAGGTACTTCCGGTGTCGGAGGGAAGAGCTCGGGATGATCGCATAGCACGCACCATAATTAGTCAGCTTGGGATGTTTCACTATGATAATAAGATTATGTTTTAAATTAATACTCTGATTTTATGTTAAGAATTATGTTATGGTTTGACAATCATGGTTTAAGTAATGTTATTCAAACGAAATGTTTAGTCATGATTTTTGGGTCGTTTCATATATACTATTTTGTTCCGTCAATGTAGCTGACTTAAAAATACTTATTTTTTTCTACTTCAAAAATATTGGAAACTGGTAAGAGTATTGTTTTTCTAAAAATGGGATATGTTATTGGGTTTAAATGGAAATTGGATGTTTTCTTTGTGTGCATAAATTATAGAATGTGGCCGGATATATGTAAGTGAAAGGTTATTTCATTCATCCATTTTCATAAAATTGTTCATTTGCCTTGATTTCATGAAAACATTGCAAGCCTTTTGGTGAATTTTAGGTAAATCTTATGTTAAAATTGCAAACTTTTTGTGAAATTGTGGAAACATTCTTTTTAAAAATTTTAAATGATCGTCTAAATAAATAAGTTTTGTGATAGCATCAAAAATTGGTTTACATCGAGTTTAACATGCTATTGTGTCATCACGATTAATGGCAATATGGTGTTGTCTACTAACTCAGTTTTCCTATGTGTGTCTATAATGTTAGCTTTTTTCCTTTTAACTTGATAAATGTATGGCTCTATAACATGCTATGGTTATTGGATTATCATGTTTCTCCTTATGTCTAAATTACAATGAATATTATTAAATCAGGCCGCTCTAGTCCTAATAAAAATACCTAGTCTACTCTAGCATGCATAACATAACTCATCATATATCATAGCATAACATATCTCATAACACTTATTGTAAGGGTATTTTGGGAAATCACCGTTTGGGCGCTGGCTGATCGTATAGATGGCTCTGCTCTGTTTGTTTCAAAACTCTTTTACTCTTTGAAAATTATTTTATTATCAAAAATTTTCCTCAAATCATCAGTTTGAGTTCAGATACGCCCGAAGGTGTATCCGAGTCCCTCAAACCTACCAAATTGTGACACCGTAAAAATCTAAACAATTTTTCGCATTTTCAAAATACATTCCCATTCACATTTATTATAAAAATCTCAATGTATCACGTCTCAATTCATAAAACATATCCCAAGATCAAAAGAACATATAAAACTCTGCGTGTGTGTACGAATCATGTCGGCGCCGTCCCACGACCGTCACTAGTACCTGAAACACATAACACAAAACACTATAAGCATAAATGCTTAGTGAGTTCCTCAAAATACCACACACAATACATATTAGCCACTCGAGGCTATAACTCTATTTGACCCTCTGGTCAATGTGTCTCAGTGGGACCCTCCAGTCCCATAACTCTGTGGGCCCTCTGGCCCTAACTTTGTGGACCTTACGGTCCTAACTCTGAAAACTCTGGCACATACATAGCATAAATCACATCATGAAAAAGTATACAAAATACTCTGTCACATAACTCTAATTACCACTCTAGGTAAAGTATAGTGAAAAGACTCACCTCGGGTGTCTCGGTAAATCTCTGACTCGGTGAATATCTGGTCTAGCCTCCGCCTAATTACATGGAATAAATACCCTAATCAATACAACTCTCAAAGGCTAGACTGAACTCTCTCTTGGCATTCTTAGAAGGGCAAAAGACCATTTTACCCCTCTCATGGCTCAAAGACCCAAATATTGACCAAACCCTAAAAGTCAACAAAAGTCAACTCTCTCCGGGTTATGCCGCGTGTACCAACCCTGTACGCTGGGCGTACTCGGCAACCTTACAGAAACGGGGAACGCGACCCCCTACGCCCCGCGTACTGGGATTACGCCCGACGTAATTCCCAATTTCAGTCTTCTTTGATTTTTGGGTCTTAATTAGTTAAGACTTGCGTCCAAATTCCAGATTTGACTTCTCTAATACGACTCAATCCATAAAGTCGGTGACTTTAGGCCTTTTCATGGCTGTGTAAGTCACCAACACCCAAACCACTCCATTTCCAACCTTTAAAGGTCCATATCTCATGCATGAACAACTTTTGACAACCAAGACCGGATTTTTATCACATAACAACCCTAAATGAGCTAGCATCGGACAGATCTCGGCTTCTAAGAGCTCATTAACTCATAAAGCTATCAACTTGGGGACAAAAACCCTAAAACTTCTCTTACAAGGTATGAACAGAAAAGATGTAAAGCTTGAAGCTTTTTACCTCAAAATGAAGCTTCTTTCACTACTAATCTTGGATGCACAAGCTTGAGCTCTAACTCTTCCTTTTCCAAGGCTTTGACTTTGCTCCAAATGGCCAAGAACACACTACCAAGCTCTCCTAGACACTCCCTTGCTATATGAACGAGATTTAGGGTTTAGAAATGATAATGCTCTGGGAAAGGTGGCCAAAAAAAGGGCCATAAGGTTGCTTAAATAGGGAGGCTCACGGAATTAGGGTTTCTCTTCTAGACTGGGTATGCCCCGCGTACCTGGCAATCCTTCACGATTAGAACGCGGACAAGTACGTTGAGCGCACACCCCAGTACGCCCCGCGTACCTGCCAACCAAACATCTTCTTATCAAGGGCTAAATATAACAATCAATCAAAGAAGAAGGTTCACAAGGTATACCTGATTTTTGAGATGTTACAATTCTCCCCCACTAAAAACAGACTTTGCCCCCGAAGTCTCACTCTGTGAACAACTCAGGATGTTGCTCCCGCATCTCTGTCTCTGGCTCCCAAGTCAGCTCGGACCCTCTCCGATGTTGCCACTGAACCTGAACTAGCGGCACCTCCTTGTTCCTCAAAACCTTAATCCTCCGATCCACTATCGCAATTGGTCTCTCGACATAATTCAGGCTCGCATCTACCTGAATATCCTCTAATGACACTACCGCCGACTCGTCGGCTATACATTTCCTTAACTGAGATATGTGGAAGGTGTCATGAATTTGCCCCAACATCGCGGGTAGCTCTAATCGATACGCTACCTGGCCGACCCTCGCGGTCACCCTGAATGGACCGATATACCGGGGCCCTAGTCTGCTCCTCTTCCTGAATCGGATCACTCCTTTCCAAGGAGATACCTTCAGGAGTACAAAATCCCCGACCCGATACTCGACCTCAGATCGTCGCCTATCCGCATAATTCTTCTGAAGACTCTGAGCGGTCAACAACCTCTGCATGACCTACTGTATCTGCTCTGTCGTCTGGAGCACTATCTCTGTACTGCCCATCACTCGCTACCCTACTTCTCCCCAGCAGATGGGAGTCCGACACCTCCTCCCATACAACAGCTCAAAGGGTGGCATACCAATGCTCGAATGATGGTTGTTGTTATAGGAAAACTCAGCCAAAGGTAAATATGTGTCCCAAATCCCTCCGAAGTCCAATACACATGCCCGAAGCATGTCCTCGAGCGTCTGAATCAACCGCTCGCTTTGCCCGTCAGTCTGTGGGTGGTATGCGGTACTAAAATGCAGCCTCGTCCCCAAATCCTCATGAAATTTCTTCCAGAACCTGGAAGTGAAATGCACATGTCGATCTGATATGATCGAGATCGGTAATCCATGCCACGATACCACCTCCCTCACGTACAACTTGCCAGCCTCTCAGCAGAAAAGCTCTCACTGATAGCAAGAAAGTGAGCGCTCTTCGTCAACCTGTCCACAATCACCCAAATTGCATCGACACCTCTTGTAGTCCTTGGCAATTTGGTGATAAAGTCCATGGTAATCTGTTCTCACTTCCACTTGGGAACCTCCAAAGGCTGCAACTTCCCATCTGGACGCTGGTGCTCGGTCTTAACCCTGCGACAAGTCAAACACCTTTCTACGAACCATGTGACATCCCTCTTCATACAGGGCCACCAATACTCTCTCTTCAAGTCTAAATACATCTTAGCGGCCCTGGGATGGATCGAAAACCTCGATAGGTGTGCCTCCTCCATCAGAATGGTGCATGCCCCGCCCACAAATGGCACCCAAATCCGACCCTGGAAGGTCATAAGCCCTCGGCTATCGGTGACGAACTCCGATACCTGTCCGATAACCCGCTCTCTCTTACGGTTCTCTAGTCTCACATCCTCAGCCTAGGCCCCTCGAATGGTGTCCAACACCGGAGTCATCACTGTCAATCTCATACAAACGTCTCATATCGGGGCGCTCTCTGCCCTACGACTCAGGGCATCGGCTACAACGTTAGCCTTGCCCGGGTGATACAGGATCTCACAATCGTAATCCTTTACCATATCTAACCATCTCCTCTGGCGCATGTTTAGGTTGGGCTGATCCATCAAATACTTCAAGCTCTTGTGGTCCGTGTATATGGTACACCAAACTCCATACAGATAGTGACGCCAGATCTTGAGGGCGAACACTAACGCCCCCAGCTCCAGATCGTGGGTGGGATACCTCGCCTCATGAGGCTTCAGCTGCCTTGATGCGTATGTTATCACATGCCCTCTCTGCATCAGCACTACTCCCAACCCCAATATTGACGCGCCACAATACACCACAAAATCCTCCATTGTAACGACTCAAAAATACGACCCAAAAATTTCATTTTTCAACATAACCAAAAACCATAATCTGAGTGTCATATCATAAATCCATACGTGATGTATCTCAAAATAATAATAAAACACTGTGCGGAAAACTGTATCATATCCATGTCATATAAAAACCAAGAACTAAATCAACTCCCAGGATAAAAGCTGAAGCTGTGGTGTGTGCGATGCCATCAACCCGAACTCTTCCCTCTGCTAGCGGAAGTACCTGGAACCAAAACTGAAACTGTAAGCACGAAGCTTAGTGAGCTCCCCCAAATTACCACATACCATACAATAACATATCAAGCACATACTGGGGCCTTGCCCCCTCCATCGGACCGAAGTCCGAAGCTGACTGACTGGGACCTTGTCCCCTTCATCGGACCGAAGTCCGAAGCTAACATCAGACAGAAGTCCGAAGCTGACTGGGACCTTGTCCCCTACATCGAACCGAAGTTCGAAGCTGACATCGGACCGAAGTCCGAAGCTGACTGGGACCTTGTCCCCTACATCGAACCGAAGTCCGAAGCTGACATCGAACCGAAGTCCGAAGCTGACATCGGACCGAAGTCTGAAGCTGACTGATCATAGCATAAACATATCACTTAACATGAACACACATAATCCTGTCTGAGCCACGAAGGCATCAAACATGCTAACTACTGCATCAGATCAAAATCTGGATACTACTGCTAGCTAAACGGGCCGGCATTGTGGCCTTAGACCCGTTCCTACTGAAAGGAAACTCACCTCGTGAACTGGCTGCTGAGTGAATAGCTCTGAGGGCTAACTGCTGCTGCTCCGGTATCTCCCCGGCTACAAGTCCATAAACATGCTTAATCAAATACTAAACACTGCACTGGGTAAAATGACTCTTTTACCCTTGGTCAAAGTCAACTCTCGGTCAAAGTCAACCCACAGTTGACCTGACTCGCCGAGTTGGGCCGCCAACTCGCCGAGTCCTTATTCTCACTCCTCGACTCTACTCGCTGTTACTCGTCGAGTATGGCATCGACTCGACGAGTACTCTCCCGATCCAAGAACTCAAACAATCTTCATCCGACTCGCCGAATCATATGAACAACTCGACGAGTTGTTCTTGAGCTTAAGGAGATTGCCTTAGACTCTCCGAGTTGTATGAACAACTCGCCGAGTCCCCCCATTACTGAGTCTACCCAAAAACTCGCTGAGTCCACTCCACTACTCACTGGTCCCACTCGACACCGCTCAAAAGGAAGAAAATCGGGGACTCGCGACTCGACTCGCCGAGTCGTTCTTCCGACTCGCCGAGTCACCGCCATGCAACTATTCTACACTCGATTTTGCTCGAATCCAATACATACAATTGATAGATCTAAGTCCAATAAGCTGATTCACCACGTAAAGTTTCCAACTTTACGTGTACAAACACATGAACAAGGGAATAAAGGCTAAAAGATGCCTAAAAGGGGTAGATCTAGGGTTAATATGCAAAATAGCTCCATAAAGGCAATAGATCTGGGCTCTACAACTCCTAAATGAACAGATCTAAGAATATCTCGGCATAATAGAGCTTCCATATCAACATAAGGCTTGAGAAAAGCACTAACAAGATCTAGAAAGGGTTTTAAAGCATAAAAGGGAAGGGAATCAGAAGAATACCTCAAAGAGCTCTTGCTTTCCCTTGAATCTTTGCTCTAAAATCCTTCTCCTTGCTCCTTTCTTCTTCTCCTTCTTCAAGCCTTCATAATTGCACACAAAATCACTTAGAATCACTCAAGAACGAATTAGGGTTTTCTCACAGCTTTTGAGGGTGAAGGAGGCGAGATTGGGGGCTATAAGGTGGCTTAAATAGTGGGCAACCCGGTGATTTAGGGTTTCTCCCAGACAGACAGACTCGCCGAGTCCAGAATATGGACTCGCCGAGTCGCCAGCTAACACGTGCTCGAAATCCCGACCCTACTCGGCGAGTCAGGCTATGAACTCGCCGAGTCCTTCTTGCAAAACTTCAAAATAAAAACCAAGGAATTATCATACCGGAGACGGGTCGTTACATCCATCCCCTCCGGAAGGGCTAACACCGGGGCTTCACATAGTCTCTGACGAAGTGTCTCGAAGGAGGCATGCTGTTATGGGCCCCATGAAAAAGCAACACCCTTCCGGGTCAACCTGGTGAGTGGCATGGCAATCTTGGAGAAATCCCTAATAAATCTCCGATAATAGCCATCCAACCCTAAGAAGCTCCTGATCTCGGTGGGTGATCTCGACACCTCCCAACTCATCACTGCCTCAATCTTGGCCGGATCGATCAATATCCCATTCTGGTTAACGAGGTGTCCCAGGAACTGGACCTCTCGTAACCAGAAACCACACTTGGAGAATTTGGCATAAAGCCTCTCCGATCTCAGAACTCCGAGGATCTCCCTCAAATGCTCCTCATGCTGCTCTCTAGATCTCGAATACACCAATATATCATCGATGAACACGATCACCGAACGATCCAACATCGGCTTGCACACTCTGTTCACGAGGTCCATGAATGCCGCCGGTGCATTAGTGAGCATGAAAGGCATCACTACGAACTCGTAGTGCCCGTAACGAGTCCTGAATGCTGTCTTCTGGATGTCCTCATCACGCACCTTCACTTGATGATATCTAGATCTCAAATCAATCTTGGAAAACCAAGATGCTCCCTACAACTGATCGAACAAATCGTCGATTCTCGGTAAAGGGTAACGGTTCTTGATCGTCAGCTTGTTCAACTCTCGGTAATCAATGCACATCCGGTGTGAACCATCCTTTTTCTTGACAAAAAGGATAGGCGCTCCCCACGGCGAACTGCTCGGCCGAATAAACCCCTTCCCTAGCAGCTCCTGAAGCTACGAGGATAACTCCTGCATCTCTGGAGGTGCAAGGCGATAGGGCGCCTTGGCGATAGGCGCTGCCCCTGGAACCAAATCGATACGGAACTCCACCTGCCTCTCGGGAGGCACACCTGACAACTCCTCAGGGAAAACATCCGGGAACTCTCGCACTATCGGAACCTCATCAACTGACCTCGGTCTCTCTGAATCAACCCACGTATCCATCACATATGCCACAAACCCACTGCAGCCCCGCTGTAGACTATACCTCGCTCTAGCGGCCGAACAAAATGCCGACCCAAAACGTGTACCCTCACCGTATATCGTAAGAACTCCCCCACTAGGGTCTCGTATGGTCACCAGTTGTCGCTCACAGTCGATAACCACTCCAAGTCTGCTCAACCAGTCCATGCCCACGATGACACAGACATCTCCCATCGCAATAAGGACTAGATCAATCGGGAACTCATGTGACATCCCCAAAATCTCGGCCAGAAAAGACCGATTTTTCATTTATGCTTTTAAATATTTTCAGAGTAAATCCTTTTTATTTGAAAGAGTTGCGGAATTTGTTCCCAAAACAAAACATGATAAAATAATATTTATCAAAGCATTTCATCAAGAGATGCATTTCATTATATAATCAAAACTCGGGATGTCATGTTCCGATACAGACCATAAAGCATAAACGATAAACATTACAAGTCATTCAACAAATATATACATATACAGACTTGTAAACAAAACAACAAGATGATCCATCCATCTTACGCCCTTGTGCCACTTCCTGTAATACAAATAAAACTGAGTGGGTCAGGCTTGGGAGCCTGGTGAGCATATAGGGTTTTCAACCCACAATAAATAAGTTATATTTAATTTCACCAACCAATCACTATCCCGATTACCCATTCCCGTTATCCTCACTTTACGTCCCTAAAACAACTATCTCAAGGGACCTAATCTAGGATTTTCATCGGGACGGACATCACTGCGAAGGGGTTTCCTCAACAATAGATATCCTAAAGGCAACCATGAGGGGGATAGAGTACACCGGTGAACACATCGTTCACAACACCTACAGGTTATGAACCTGCTAGTGTTCCACTGGACTGTCTAGAAAGAGTCCGTGGTCGTTATCCATACTCCGCTGAATAACTAGATCAACAACAACAACAACATCGAGGCCTCTCATCTGTTTATTACACACCAACTATCTACCCATGTTCTACCCAACATATTAGTAGATAAAAATATATATTTTCATACGTAGTTTAAAGAAAACCTGTATAGCATGCTTTAATCAACACATATGTCACATAACAGATGAGGCACACACACATAACACATATCTCATAAAGAAATAAGCAGATCTATAAGATAGAAGAGAGTGAATACTCATTCACACATAACACAACCAAATATATACACATAGCACGTATTTTTATATAAAATACTTAGTATTATTGTATTAGAAGAAATAACTACACACTCACTTGATCAGAAGACGATCCGACAGCACTACGGCTTATAGAAGTAGTAATCCACAGCAGATCTGGAAGATCTCCTCGAAAATCGAACTTCTCGCGGGCAGAGCTTCGACTCGGGAACCGCGCTTCTCGGGATCTTCGGGATCTCGGGACTTGCCTCGGGGCTAGAGTATGATACCGGGACTTCGGGGTAGCTTCGGCACGAAAAACGATGCAAAAGACTAGAGAGAAGAGAAGAAAATGAACAAGAAATGAGGCTGTCTTCGGATCCTTTATATAGAGGCTGGAACCTCGGAGTACGCGGGGCGTACTGCGTTACGCGGGGCGTACTGCCCAAAACGTCATTGCTTACGTATCCGAAGTGCTCGAGTGCGAGTGTCGACATCCCTCGGAGTACGCAGGGCGTACTCGAGTATGCAGGGCGTACTCGAGTATGCAGGGCGTACCTCGGATCAGATCGGTGACCCCTTCGGATAAAGCTTCCGAATTTTGATTTAAATTTAAATACAAAATGATTAATAAACTTCGGAAATTCATAACTTCTTCATACGAACTCCGTTTTCGACGTTCTTTATATCCACAGAAAGGTGAGACCATGCTCTACGACTTTCGTTTAGACTCCGTCGGCTAATTTTGACTTTATTTTTATTAATTATTTTTAATAGGCCGCGACAGAAACTTTCGTTATAAATTCATAACTTCTTCGTTTGACGTCCGTTCTCGCCTAACTTTTTATCGCTTCGATACCAACAACGAGATCTTCGATTCTCATTTAGATTGCTTCGGCTAACAACCGCTCGATCTCAATTCGAGTATTTCAGGCTGTATACCGCTAAGCCGGAACTTCGATAAATCATAACTTCCTCATACGAAGTCAGATTTGGGCGTTCTATATATATTCGGAAACCTCGTTTTGACTACTACAACATTAACCAAATATATTAAGTTTATTTTTTACACTTAAATTTTGACGCTTATTTTTATTCTTAATTAATCAAACCACATAATTAAGCAATTAAGCACAAAATACATAATACTCAAATAATACATTCTTATTATTTCAAAACGGGTTACAAAGGTTAACCTAGACTATTATATTGCTAAGAACGGCAAGCCCGGAAACACAGGCGTTACAATTCTCTCCACCTTAGAATGATTCCGTCCCCGGAATCACACATCAACAAACAAATGCGGATAGCGACCCATCATGTCACTCTCCGTCTCCCAGGTGAGATTCGGCTCATTCGTGTGTTTCCATCGGACAAGCACTAACCCAACCATCTTGCGTCGCAATTTCTTAGTCTTTCGGTCAACAATTGCCTCTGGTTCTTCAATCAACCTTTTGTTCTCATCAATTCTCAATTCAGAAATTGGAATTATGTCGGGAACTTCTCCCGTGAACTTCCTCAAATAACACACATGAAAAGTGTTATGAATTCCATTCAGTTCTTCTGGTAGTTCGAGCTTGTAAGCTTGGTTCCCAATCCTCTGAAGAACTTTAAACGGTCCAATAAACCTTGGACTTAACTTTCCCCTTTTACCAAATCTTATAAGTCCCTTCCACGGCGAGACTTTAAGCAAAACCGAATCTCCAACTTCAAAAGTCATCGGTCTTCGCTTTTTGTCAGCATAGCTCTTTTGACGATCCTGAGCCGCTAACATTCTTTCCCTAATTATTTTCAACTTTTCAGCAGTTTGGTGAACCAACTCCGGTCCCATAAACTGCTTTTCCCCAGCCTCAAGCCAACAAGACGGCGTACGACACTTCTGTCCATACAAAGCTTGGTAAGGTGCCATCTTAATGCTCGAGTGGAAACTATTATTATAGGAAAATTCTACCAACGGTAAATGTTCATCCCAATTACCTAGGAATTCCAGAGTACATGCTCTCAGCATATCTTCAAGTGTTTGTATCGTTCGTTCGCTCTGACCATCAGTCTGCGGATGGTAAGCTGTACTTAAACACAACTTGGTACCCAATTCCTCTTGTAGACTTTTCCAAAACCTCGATGTGAAACGGCTATCACGATCTGACACAATCGTTAACGGAACACCGTGAAGCCTCACAATTTCCTTCACGTAAGAATTCGCAAGCTTCTCCATAGACCATTTCTCCCTGGCCGCTATGAAATGCGCACTCTTAGTGAATCGATCAACGACCACCCAAATCATGTCGTGACCATTCTTTGTTCTGGGCAGTTTAGTGACAAAATCCATAGCAATGTCTTCCCACTTACCCATAGGCACAGGCAAAGGTTCTAAACTCCCGTACGGTTTCTGATGTTGTGTCTTGACTCTCGCACAAGTCACACACTCGGCCACATACTTTGCAACATCAAGCTTCATCGTCGGCCACCAGTAGTAGGGTTTCAGGTCCCTATACATTTTAGTGCTACCCGGATGAATCGAGTACATGGTCTTGTGAGCTTCTTCCATCAGAAGATCTCTGACTCCTCCTGTCTTAGGTATCCAAATCCGATCTTGGAACACCTTCAGTCCATGACTGTTTACACCGAACACCAACGTTTTGCCCAAATGTTCCTCCTTTCTGTCATTCTTCTCAGAAGCTTCGCTCTGAGCTTTCTTTATACTTTCCAAAATAGTTGAGACAACTTCAATTCTCAACGCTCTTGGCCTTTTCCTTTCGGGATTGACTTTCCGACTGAGAGCATCAGCAACAACATTAGCTTTATCGGGGTGGTAAAGTATCTCGCAGTCATAGTCTTTAAGTAATTCTAGCCAGCGTCGTTGCCTCATATTCAATTCTTTCTGATTAAAGAGGTATTGGAGACTCTTATGATCAGTGAAAAGTTTGCACTTCGTGCCATAGAGGTAATGCCTCCATATTTTCAGAGCGAAAACTACCGCTGCCAACTCCAAATCATGAGTCGGGTAGTTCTTTTCATGCTCTTTCAGCTGTCGAGACGCATATGCTATCACCTTTTCTCTTTGGGTCAAAACACAACCCAAACCAACACCAGACGCATCGCTATAGACAGCGAAGTCTTCAACTCCATCGGGTAGAGAAAGTATCGGTGCCTCGCATAGCTTCTTCTTTAGCTTCTCAAATGCTTCCTGATGCTTCTCACCCCAAGCATAAGTAGCTCCTTTGTGGGTCAAAGCTGACAATGGACTAGCGATCGAAGAAAAGCCTTGGATAAACCTTCGGTAATATCCGGCTAATCCTAAAAAGCTTCGAATCTCCGTGGGACTTTTCGGTTGTTCCCACTTCGTCACAGCTTCGATCTTCGCTGGATCAACCATTATCCCTTCTTGGTTGACCACGTGACCCAAGAATTGGACTTCACGAATCCAAAAATCACATTTGGAGAACTTAGCATACAGCTTCTCCTTCTTCAAGACTTCTAACACTTCTCGCAAGTGTCTGCCATGCTCCTCCTGGCTTTTCGAGTAAATCAGAATGTCGTCTATGAACACTATCACGGATTTATCAAGGAACGGGTTACAAACCCTATTCATCAAATCCATGAACGCTGCTGGAGCATTGGTTAGTCCAAACGACATAACCAAGAACTCGTAGTGTCCATATCTAGTTCTGAATGCAGTCTTCTCGATATCTTGCTCTCTTACTTTTAGCTGATGATATCCTGACCTAAGATCGATCTTCGAGAAATAGCTCGAACCTTGCAATTGATCAAACAGGTCATCAATCCTCGGCAACGGATATCTATTCTTTATTGTTGCCTTGTTCAGCTCTCTGTAATCGATGCACATTCTCATACTTCCATCTTTCTTCTTTACAAATAACACCGGAGCTCCCCAGGGCGATGAACTAGGTCTAATGAAACCGTTGTCCAATAACTCCTGAAGTTGCATCATTAGTTCCTTCATCTCCGTCGGTGCTAATCGATAAGGTGCTTTCGCAATTGGCGTTGTTCCTGGCAACAAGTCAATACGGAATTCCACTTGTCGATCAGGCGGTAATCCAGGAAGATCTTCGGGAAATACTTCCGGATAATCACACACCACTGGAATATTCTGCATCACCTTCTTTTCCTTCTTAGCATCAATCACGAATGCTAAAAACGATGTACACCCCTTGGTCAAACATTTTCTGGCTTTCATCAATGAAATGATTCCAGAATTCACTCTGCGTTTATCTCCATACACCATAAACGAATCTTTCCCAGGCGGGTTTACTTTGACTATTTTCTTCTTGCATAAAATTTCGACGTCGTTGGCGCTAAGCCAATCCATTCCCAATACGATGTCGAAACCATTAAGTTCGATAGGCAATAATTCCTCGTGGAACTTATTCCCATTCAGATCAATTAAGATGTTTTTCATGCGATAGCTAACAGGTACAAACTTGCCACTAGCAACTTCGACTAATAAAGCATTATCTAGTCTAACAACAGGCAAAGCTAGCTTTCTACCAAATTCATGCGATATAAAGGAGTAGTTGGCTCCAGAATCAAATAAAATTTGGGCAGGCCATTCGTTAACGAGAAAGGTACCTGAAGCGACATCAGCTTCATCTTTAGCAGCTTCCAGTGTCATCTGGAATGCTCTCGCCTTTGGCTTTGGCGGAATGTTGGGTCTAGCTGCCTCCTTCTTCTTCGGGCAGTCCCTCGACATATGACCCTCCTCACCACAACCATAGCAAACTTTCTTTGTGAGGGTACACTCATTGGCATAGTGCCCTGGCTTTCCACACTTGTAGCATGTGTTCGCCACCTCACATCTTCCATGATGCTTCTTCTTACATTTGTCGCACCATTTCGCTTCACCTCCACCTCCCCTCGAACCAGACTTCGAGAACTTGTTTTTCTTGTTGGACCCTGAAGTTCCATCGAACTTCCTCTTTTCTCCAACATCTATTCTTTCCAGACCCTTTTCCTTCTGCTGGGCCTCCACATTCTTAGCTGTACGAACAGCCGTTTTCAGAGTGGTTGCCATTTTGACTGTCGGACCAAAGTCAGCAGGCAGTCCGTTAGCAAACCTCTCAATCTTGGAGAGTTCCGTCGGCACTAGGTACGGAAACAACTTCATATTCTCAGTAAATGCAGTAGCATAGTCATCTATGCTCATCTTCCCCTTCTTTAAGTTTTGAAACTCATTGTTCAGATCAATCAGATCTATCTCCGAACAATACTGCACCCTTAACTGTTCCAAGAACTCCTCCCATGACATTTTCAGGGCTTCTCCTCGTGGCATAGTATCTGCCAACAACTTCCACCAACTCAAGACTCCAGTCTTCAGTTGTCTAACCGCAAATACGGTCTTCTGTTTGTTGCTACAGTCGCAACTTTCAAATACCATCTCCATTTCGGAGATCCAATCCATTATCTCAACAGGCTTTGGGCTCCCAGAAAGACTTGGCGGTTTGGCGCCCAAGAAATTCTTGTACATACGCCCATCCTTGTTGTTTCTCCTTTCCGGATCGTTCCTTCGTTCCTCTTGAGTCCCAACTTGACTCACCATGCGACTATTGTTCCCTTCCTCCGATTGCTCGGGAATCAATTCCGGTTCCTCAATAGGTATGATAGGTTCATCCCTATTATTATGCAACATTTGTCGCATCTCCTCCCTTTGTTCGGCTAGCATAGCCCGAATCATGGCTTGCACCGCAGCCATTGTTATTGGTTCTGGTGCTGCTGCTACAACAGGTATTTGCTCAATCACTGGCGGTTGATTCCTGTTTTCATCTGCGTTTCCAACGCCACTCCTTGTTCTCACCATTTTTGATCTACACACCGAATAATTTCACCTTATTACTCCAAACGATTACATGCTAGTTCTAATATCGTATACATACGCTTAGAATCCTAAACACATAAACCTTCAGATCCGGTTGGCAACAAACCGTAGATCCGAACAAATAATATCATATATGGCAACATATAACATTTAGCACATAAAAGCATTTTAGGCAACTTTCCTAAAATAAACTAGTGCTCGTGTCTAAAAATCCAACAGACACACATCTCAAAATTCCACTTAGCATTCTAAGTTTAAGTCTAGAAATCCTACAAATTCCTAGTTCGCTTAAACTAATGCTCTGATACCAACTGTGACATCCCCAAAATCTCGGCCAGAAAAGACCGATTTTTCATTTATGCTTTTAAATATTTTCAGAGTAAATCCTTTTTATTTGAAAGAGTTGCGGAATTTGTTCCCAAAACAAAACATGATAAAATAATATTTATCAAAGCATTTCATCAAGAGATGCATTTCATTATATAATCAAAACTCGGGATGTCATGTTCCGATACAGACCATAAAGCATAAACGATAAACATTACAAGTCATTCAACAAATATATACATATACAGACTTGTAAACAAAACAACAAGATGATCCATCCATCTTACGCCCTTGTGCCACTTCCTGTAATACAAATAAAACTGAGTGGGTCAGGCTTGGGAGCCTGGTGAGCATATAGGGTTTTCAACCCACAATAAATAAGTTATATTTAATTTCACCAACCAATCACTATCCCGATTACCCATTCCCGTTATCCTCACTTTACATCCCTAAAACAACTATCTCAAGGGACCTAATCTAGGATTTTCATCGGGACGGACATCACTGCGAAGGGGTTTCCTCAACAATAGATATCCTAAAGGCAACCATGAGGGGGATAGAGTACACCGGTGAACACATCGTTCACAACACCTACAGGTTATGAACCTGCTAGTGTTCCACTGGACTGTCTAGAAAGAGTCCGTGGTCGTTATCCATACTCCGCTGAATAACTAGATCAACAACAACAACAACATCGAGGCCTCTCATCTGTTTATTACACACCAACTATCTACCCATGTTCTACCCAACATATTAGTAGATAAAAATATATATTTTCATACGTAGTTTAAAGAAAACCTGTATAGCATGCTTTAATCAACACATATGTCACATAACAGATGAGGCACACACACATAACACATATCTCATAAAGAAATAAGCAGATCTATAAGATAGAAGAGAGTGAATACTCATTCACACATAACACAACCAAATATATACACATAGCACGTATTTTTATATAAAATACTTCGTATTATTGTATTAGAAGAAATAACTACACACTCACTTGATCAGAAGACGATCCGACAGCACTACGGCTTATAGAAGTAGTAATCCACAGCAGATCTGGAAGATCTCCTCGAAAATCGAACTTCTCGCGGGCAGAGCTTCGACTCGGGAACCGCGCTTCTCGGGATCTTCGGGATCTCGGGACTTGCCTCGGGGCTAGAGTATGATACCGGGACTTCGGGGTAGCTTCGGCACGAAAAACGATGCAAAAGACTAGAGAGAAGAGAAGAAAATGAACAAGAAATGAGGCTGTCTTCGGATCCTTTATATAGAGGCTGGAACCTCGGAGTACGCGGGGCGTACTGTGTTACGCGGGGCGTACTGCCCAAAACGTCATTGCTTACGTATCCGAAGTGCTCGAGTGCGAGTGTCGACATCCCTCGGAGTACGCAGGGCGTACTCGAGTACGCAGGGCGTACCTCGGATCAGATCGGTGACTCCTTCGGATAAAGCTTCCGAATTTTGATTTAAATTTAAATACAAAATGATTAATAAACTTCGGAAATTCATAACTTCTTCATACGAACTCCGTTTTCGACGTTCTTTATATCCACGGAAAGGTGAGACCATGCTCTACGACTTTCGTTTAGACTCCGTTGGCTAATTTTGACTTTATTTTTATTAATTATTTTTAATAGGCCGCGACAGAAACTTTCGTTATAAATTCATAACTTCTTCGTTTGACGTCCGTTCTCGCCTAACTTTTTATCGCTTCGATACCAACAACGAGATCTTCGATTCTCATTTAGATTGCTTCAGCTAACAACCGCTCGATCTCAATTCGAGTATTTCAGGCTGTATACCGCTAAGCCGGAACTTCGATAAATCATAACTTCCTCATACGAAGTCAGATTTGGGCGTTCTATATATATTCGGAAACCTCGTTTCGACTACTACAACATTAACCAAATATATTAAGTTTATTTTTTACACTTAAATTTTGACGCTTATTTTTATTCTTAATTAATCAAACCACATAATTAAGCAATTAAGCACAAAATACATAATACTCAAATAATACATTCTTATTATTTCAAAACGGGTTACAAAGGTTAACCTAGACTATTATATTGCTAAGAACGGCAAGCCCGGAAACACAGGCGTTACAACTCAACACCGAAGATCTCGAGTACACATCCTCGGATCACCTCCATGGCATAAACCGCCCTCTCGTTAGCTATGGAAACTCTCAGAGGTCGACTTAACGCCTCTCGACTAATACTGATGTGCTGACTAAAATCCAAAGATACAAAAGACCGACTCGCACCCGAGTCAAACAACACCAAGGCAGGTACAGAACTCACAAGAAAAGTACCTACACATATCATAATATAAGCAAAATATCTCAGACTCAAAATAAATAGATGAAAGGAAACATACCAGCCACAACATCGGGCGCTGCGCGGACCTCCTCCGCGGTCAACTGGAAGGCTGTCCCTCGTGCCTTCGGTGCCTCGGCCTTCACTGGCCAACTATCAGTAACTCTCACTGCAGCAGGGGCGGATCCCGGAGATGATCCTTGCGCTGACCCTCACAACTACGGACACTCTGCCTTCCGGTGTCCAGTCTGGTTGCCGTGGAAACAGACTGCAAAGCTTTTGGGGAAATCCTTGGCCATATGCCCCTCCTTGCCACATTTGTAGCAAGACCCTTCTTTGCATACCCCATCATGACTCTTGCCACACTTGCCACAAGTGCGACCCTTATGGCTCCCTGTCCTCGATTCGGCGGGCTTGGCCCGCTTTGCTGCCGGTTGAGACTGTGCCGGTCGCATATCCCTCCCCTGAGACTCCGCCTCCTCCCTAGCCTGAGTCTCCAGCTCTATCTCCCTCTTCCGAGCATTTTCCTGAATCTTGGTAAATGTCCGGTACGACGAGTTCGCCGTGAACTCTCGTATATCCCTCCTCAAAATGCTCAGATATCGGCTCATACGTGCCTTCTCGGAAGGCACGTGCTCTGGGCCAAGCATCGCCCTCTCATGGAACATCCTAGTAATCACTGTAACAGACTCAGTATCATGCTTGAGGGTCAGGAACTCCTGGGCCAATCGCTCCCTCTCCACCTGGGGAACATACTCCTCTCGGAACATAGCGGTGAACCTCTCCCAGGTCACTGCAGCAAGCTCGGCAGGCGAATAGTGCACTGTCACAAACATCCACCAGTCCTTCGATCCCAAGCGAAGCTGGTTCAGTGCGAACCGAACCCTCAAATGCTCTGGACATGAGCATGTGAAGAAACACCCCTCAATGTCCGAAATCCACCTCATCACCGCAATCGGATCCTGCGTCCCATCAAACTCTGGTGGTTTTGTGTTGCTGAACTCCCGGAACAACAACGCATCACCACCCTACGGTCTATCCGCAACTACGGCTGTGGTGGCCGCAACAACATCAGCATTAGAAAGAGCAGCATATTGCTCATCAAAAGTCTCTATCAGCGTGGTCTTGATAGACCCAAACATCTCTGGTATCTTTGCCCTAATGGCCGCAGCCACCTCCTCGTGAATGATCCTACGGATCTCCTCATCACTAGCACCACTGCTCTCTGGTGTGTGGCGCGTCCCAACCATGATGTCTCTGGAATACAACATACAGAATATCAGGGACTCGCTCGAGTATACTCAAACTCGATAACTCAACCCTACTTGACCTCTGGTACCCCGAAGATTCTTACTTGGACTGCGCACTGATCTGGTGCCTCCAGTAGTACGGGCCCAATACTACTGTCCACACCGCATCAGCATTCACCCCAAGTCCTCCTTCCCGGGTCCCAAATCCCAAGTACTTTATTCTAAATGATCATAGGCTAGTCTCTAGCAGATCTCTCATAAACTCCTCGCTGCTATCTAATCACTCTCAAGCTTCCCTAGCAGCACGACTCCTAGACTTAGGCATCACAAATCAGGCCACTCTAGTCCTAATAAGAATACATAGTCTACTCTAGCATGCATAACATAACTCATCATATATCATAGCATAACATATCTCATAACACTTATTGTAAGGGTATTTTGGGAAATCACCGTTCGGGCACTGGCTAATCGTACACACGGCTTTGCTCTGTTTGTTTCAAAACTCTTTTACTCTTTGAAAATTATTTTATTATCAAAGATTTTCCTCAAATCCTCAGTTTGAGTTCAGATATGCCCGAAGGTGCATCCGAGTCCCTCAAACCAAGACTCTGATACCAAATTGTAACACCATAAAAATCTAAACAGTTTTTCACATTTTCAAAATACATTGCCATTCATATTTATTATAAAAATCTCAATGTATCACGTATCAATTCATAAAACATATCCCAAGATCAAAAGAACATATAAAACTCCGCGTGTGTGTGTACGAATCATGTCGGCGCCGTCCCACGACCGTCACTAGTCCCTGAAACACATAACACAAAACACTGTAAGCATAAATGCTTAGTGAGTTCCTCAAAATACCACACACAATACATATTAGCCACTCGAGGCTATAACTATGTTTGACCCTCTGGTCAATGTGTCTCAGTGGGACCCTCCAGTCCCATAACTCTGTGGGCCCTCTGGCCCTAACTCTGTGGACCTTACGATCCTAACTCTGAAAAATCTGGCACATACATAGCATAAATCACATAGAAATCACATCATGCAAAAGCATACAAAATACTCTGTCACATAACTCTAATTACCACTCTAGGTAAAGTATAGTGAGAAGACTCACCTCGGGTGTCTCGGTAAATCTCTAACTCGGTGAATATCTGGTCTAGCCTCCGCCTAATTACACGGAATAAATACCCTAATCAATACAACTCTCAAAGGCTAGGCTGAACTCTCTCTTGGCATTCTCAGAAGGGCAAAAGACCATTTTACCCCTCTCATGGCTCAAAGACCCAAATATTGACAAAACCCTAAAAGTCAACACAAGTCAACTCTCTCCGGGTTACGCCACACGTACCAACCCTGTATGCTGGGCGTACCTGGCAACCTTACAGAAACGGGGAACGCTACCCCCTACGCCCCCAGTACGGGGATTACGCTCGACATAATTCCCAGTTTCAGTCTTCTTTGATTTTTGGGTCTTAATTAGTTAAGACTTGCTTCCAAATTCTAGATTTGACTTCTCTAATACGACTTAATCCATAAAGTCGGTGACTTTATGCCTTTGCATGGCTGTGTAAGTCACCAACACCCAAACTACTCCATTTCCAACCTTTAAAGGTCCATATCTCATGCATGAACAACTTTTGACAACCAAGACCGGATTTTTATCACATAACAACCCTAAATGAGCTAGCATGGGACAGATCTCGGCTTCTAAGAGCTCATTAACTCATAAAGCTATCAACTTGGGGACAAAAACCCTAAAACTTCTCTTACAAGGTATGAACAGAAAAGATGTAAAGCTTGAAGCTTTTTACCTCAAAATGAAGCTTCTTTCACTGCTAATCTCGGATCCACAAGCTTGAGCTCTAACTCTTCCTTTTCCAAGGCTTTCACTTTTCTCCAAATGGCCAAGAACACACTACCAAGCTCTCCTAGACACTCCCTTGTTATATGAACGAGATTTAGGGTTTTGAAATGATAATGCTCTGGGAAAGGTGGCCAACAAAAGGGCCATAAGGTTGCTTAAATAGGGAGGCTCAAGGAATTATGGTTTCTCTTCTGGGTCGGGTACGCCCCGCGTACCTGTCAATCCTTCACGATAAAAACGCGGACAAGTACGCTGAGCGTACACCCCAGTACGCCCCGCGTACCTGCCAACCAAACATCTTCTTATCAAGGGCTAAATATAACAATCAATCCAAGAAGAAGGTTCACAAGGTATACCTGATTTTTGAGATGTTACATCAAGTAGGAATGATTCAAAGTTCTATATTATTTTGACACTTTTCCTTTCTATTTAACTTTAATATGGGTTTGATGGGTCCTTACGTGAGAGACTTCTCATCGCCTTTTCCACTAATGATTACAGGTTTAGTGACAGCTTACCACCGTTGCTAACTCAACAAATTGCTTGTATAATAGTGAAAACATAGATCCAAGGCACATAGAGTTGCATGCACACCATAGGAGTGTTAGAATGCTCAAAACCCATCAGGATCAAGAAAAGAAAATATGGCTGGTGGATCACGAAAGGAAGAACCTAAAGCTCGTTTCGAGCCTATTGTCAAGAAGGAACCGATGGCCAAGGAAACTCTGTTCCGTGACGACTCAATTATTGATAATGATAGCGAAGAAGAGATTACTGAAGAAGAACTAAAAAGGCGAAAAGTCTGTGAAGCTAAAATGGATAAGTACCATCGAATCATCTGTGAAGCTGAAGAAAAGGAAAGGGCTGATAAAAAGCACAAACTATTCTTCAGAGTAAAAAGCTCTTGTTCCCCAAGTGGACCCTGAAGTGAATCCATTGTGATGTTGTTGATCTTCCAAACCAGTATTAGTTAGAACCAGTAGTTTCGTTTGAACTTCAGAACACACAAGACTCCTAACTGGATATGTTTATTACTCCAAAAGCCTTCAGATTTCGTCCTTTTATTAAAATGGCGAACGGTCCAATCACAGACAACAGAGCAGATCATATGCTTTTCTCGTTTTATCTAAAGCATATGAAGCCACAATACGAAGCCTAGTCATTGAGCAAGATTACTGGTGTGGAAGTTACAGGGCCGATCGAGACTGATAGCTTTCCAAACGCCAAGTTCAAGGTGGCAAGAGGTTCAACCAAAAAATGCTATGAGTTTACTCTTACAAATCTTCCATGTCTTAACTCAAATGACTGGTTCGCTCTTTACAATATATTGTTGAAGGAAAAAGAAAAGTATGAACCTGTCATGTCTCATCTCAAGCACATGATACAATCATATATTCAGGAGATTGGGGAGATGGATGTTGAAGTTGTTGGTGTCCTGCGAAAGAAGCCTTCAGCTGTTCTTAAGGAAACTCCTAAGGATTTTGAAAAGTTGAAGCCAAGGAAACTTTACAATGGAGATTGGTTCGTGGTTTATTCTGCTAGGGAACAAACTGGAGCAGACTTTCGTAAAGGATGCTTCTATCTTTCTGATAAGCATCTATATACCACAACCTTCCTAAAATTTTAGTCTAATTTATGAAAAAGTTCTGAACTAATTTTTGTTTACAGAAAAGCATATAATACTGGCTAAAACTTCAAAAAATCTCTTTTTGGCCGGTTTCGTAGATTTAGCCGGTATTCTGTCCTTTTACGTTAGTTTGCTCAAAATATTAGGACTTTTCTGAAAATTACCCGATAACCAAAATATTATGACTTTTTTGAAAAATACTATGAAATTAATGGATATTATTATTAACAAATCATTTATAAACATAATTTTTTTTATTATAAATAAAGGAAATACATTTGTTGCTAATTTCTAGGAATAGAAATGTCGACTGTGTATAGAGATGCACACAAAAACCGATTTCACTATTCAAAACCGGATCCAATCCGAAACCGGATTGGGTCAAAACCGGTTTTGACCAAACCGAATCGGATCGGATTTAAAACCGGATTTTCAGTCAGATCCTAATCCTATATTCCAAATCGGATTTGATACCGGATCGTAAACCGAATTCGCTAAAACCGGATCCAAATCCGCCCCAAAATCCAATTAAAGCCCACTAAAATCGGTTTAAACCGGTTTCAAATCGGATTAGAATCGGATTTTGGTTGGAACCGGATCGGATTTTGACCGGATCGGATTTTTGATGACGTAAGCGAAATCGGGTCAGATTCGGGTTTTGTGCATCTCTAACTGTGTGCTTCTCTATTGTTTGTTGACCACTTCAAAGTCTCAATGCTCTTCCTATGTATCGTTGTGGGTGTCATAGTGAGAAGTACTCTGTTAGGCGTGACCAATATAAGAGTTGATAATATTTATTAATACACAATCAATAAGTGTCTACTTGCTATTAGGCATGATGTTATATGATCACGTGTTATTAGAAAATATCATTACACGAACATATAGATCTTTCATTATGTTCTTTAACCTAACTACCACCTAACCTCCAAACATTACTCGATAACAACCATAAAACTACACACATTTATCGAGAGTGAAAAGTAAACTTTGAATGACAATTTAAATAGATAACAACCCTTCACTTGTTTCCATATAAATTATCATTCACGGTTCACCTTTCACATTTTATAGATGTGTGTTAGCCGATGGTTGTTAACATGTAAATTGTAAGGTATGAATGTTGGTTTGTAATTAGGTTAAACAACATAAGAGGAACACCAACATTAGAGGAATGCTAACTAAGTTCATCTTGCCATCATACCCACAACAATGCATAAGAAGAACGTAGAGAGTTTGAGTGGTCAAGAAGCAATAAAGTACTTAGACTATCAATTTATTCATAGAAATTAGCAACAAATGTATTTACTTTTTTTATAATAAAAATATTTTTTTATGTTTATAAATGATTTGTTAATAACAATATCCATTAACTTAATGGTAATTTTCAAAAAAGTCTCAATATTTTGGTTATTAAGTAATTTTTGGAAAAGTCCCAAAATTTTGAGCAAACTAACGAAAAATAACAGAATACCGGTAAAATCTACGAAACCGGCAGAAAAGGGTTTTTTTCGAAGTTTTAACCGGTATTTTGTGCTTTTCTGTAAATAAAATTTAGTTTGGGACTTTTTTATAAATTAGACTAAAATTTTAGGACTTTGCTAGAGATTTCCCTCAAATTAAAGATGTCTCAATACCAAAGTTTAAGACCATTAGGTATAGACAACATGTTATAACACCAAAAATGTGTCATTTCACATGTCATATCATTTATAGCGTTATAACATCATTGTAGGAAATGATCAACATGTTACAACACTCAGTAATTTCCATGTCATCATTTGTTTTTTATTTTAATTTTCGAGTTTTTTTGATAATTATAAAAACAAGTATATTTTTATAAAACATAATATTTAAATAAAACATAACATTTAAAAACTAAAAAATTACAAGAAAAAAATACGATAATTTTTAAATTAAACATAATATAACCATAGTTTTAATTGCCCAAATAAGAAGTCCTAATCTTCTCCTTTATCGCTTGTAGCACTTCCAAATCTCGGGGCGCAAAACCTTCCGCGCTAGCCTACGAAGGAAATCCAAGTGCTCATGTTTCAACTCATTTTTTTCTTTTTGTAGTAAGTTGTGTTCATCAAACTTCGCTTTCATTTCCGCCATATGGTGTGCTTTCATCTCAACGTCATCCACATGTTTTGCAACGCGCTTCACTTTGTTGCGTCCTACCGATCATCGTGGCAGGGAGATCTCCTCGATGTCATCCGGAATCTCATCAGTGTCAACGTTGAGCTTGATGTGAGTTCGTGTGTTTGAAACGTCGACCAAACTCTAATTTCAAGACCTCTTCGATTAAACCTCCAATGATTTAGGAGTTTTTAATCTATTTTGGATCTCTCTGCACCAACTCCCATGCTTTATCAAACTCGAACACATGTCTAATCTCGACCTGATGTTGTTCTTTTACAGATCTGAACAAATCAAAGTCGTTGGTTCTGCTCTGCTTTTGCGGCTGGAGCTTGTTGTAAATATCATTGTATTTGTGCACCACCTACTTTTTTGACTCCATTTACTACTAAGCATATAAGTATTTCGGTATGGTTCTTTCTTCAAGATATTATGGAATTTGGCGAGCATTGCTTCCCAATAAACACTTTTCTTCATACCATTTTCACGACTTTCGTTTTTTGAAGTCCCGCACCACGCTTTCGCTAAAGTGTATTCCTCCTCCGGTGTCCATCGTTGTGGAATTCTCTCACGTTCCATTTCCATAGCTTTCTCTTTCCCTTTCCCTTTCCCTCTCCTTCTCCTACTACACCTTGCTTGCGTTTCGGCCTTGATTTCGACCGATGGTTGTATTGGTGGTGGTTGGGTGGTTGTTTGTGGCTCGAAGAGATACTCAGAAATTTTTTTGTTGTAAATTTGGGTTTTGCCCAAAAAAAATTTGTTGAATGTAGGGTGAGGAATGAAACTGGACCGGAGGTGAGATGAGATTGAAACAAGCTCCTTGGTATGATATTTGTGGTGAAATTTGAGAGGATAATATGTTAAAATAATTTCCATAACCCACAAATCCGAGAGGAGAGGTTGTGTTTGGGTTTGGTGGATGAGTGTTTGGGTTTTGCTCAATTTATTTGGATGAAATATTGATTTTCTTAGATGTAGAGAGAAAGAAAATAATGACGTAAAAATAACGGGTAAATGCATAGTATTTATAGGTAAAAACTTAAGATTTTTTCATTGACGGTTGATAAATGGTCACAAAAACACACCGTTGCAAACTGTAGCAATGCTAACGAAAAATGCCATAACAAGAATCGGAGACGGGAACACCCGTCGGTATGACGGCGTTTTAGGGGCGCCACATCGGCCATAACGGGTGTCGAGTGACCCATTCCGTGTCCTGTAAGAAAATGTGTACATGTTATAAAAAATGAGATGCAACATATTTACAAACATATTTACAAAGAATATGTAGAGTGGCCCAACTTGACCCAAATATGCATTCTGGTCCAATAGAGCTTATACTTAATTTCATAGAACCTTTTTTATTGACCGGAAAAAACGGTTATCTATTTTTTTTTTTTTCTAATTACTACAGAGAGAATTGGCAACAATGTTATGTATCTGTTGTATGCAAATCTTTTAAACAAATTTAAATTTCCACCAATTATGGTGAGTTTTGTGCTTTGTGGCAATAATTTGTGCCAATAAAAGTAAAACACACTTTATATCCCTTTTTTTATAAAACGTTTTGGATTATTTGGTATTGATCCGAGCCAAAACCCTAGAATGTTTGTTTTAATTTGTTGGACAGATTCTGGACAGAACTAGTTTGACAAAATATAATTTTTGTATAAGATGGCTTTGGCCCGATTTGAACCTATACATGTTAACTAGTTTCGGACAGTTTGAAACCGATTATTCGGCTCAGAGTATGCACATGTAGTGAAGCTCATAAACCCAAATATAAAAACTTACTTTGTTAATAATTTTATGAATTATCATAATTTTATCAATAAATAGCTATAATACATGATTAAACCAACCCGAATCCAGTTTAACCATCGCATTGTACTTTGTGTTAGATGTTTTGATAACCAAAACGTAAAATACGGAAGCATAATGTGAAGATCTTTAATCTCGAATCTGATTAAAAGAAACCTTAGACATGAAAGAACAATTACATACCTGATTTCATTATGATATTCGGACCTGAAGAACTAGGGTTTGGTTTTCCAGTTGATCTCAATAACCCTCTCTAAATCCCACAACAAATCCTAATACGATTTCTTGTATGTATTTTCGTATATCGTAAATCTGCTTCTCATCATGTATTTATATAGATGGAGATATAACCGAATGTGAGAGATATTAGGAATTTAGGAGATCTTGTGTTAAACCGGGAATTCAACCCACAAGATAAACATGGTAAGTGTATATCTTTATTTATTAATAAAATCGGTCCATCAACAATTTTATATAATTTTCATAATAATATTAAATTAATGATAACATTATTTATATACATTTATTAGTGGTCCCAAAATATCAAACACTTTGATCTACAAAAATCACTCATGATTTATAAAAAAGTTCAAAATGACCAATTTGACCCGGTGCCGATCGGTTTTTCAGGCTTTTTAGTTCTAAAAATGTCACTCATGTTTTCAAAAAAATCTATCACGATCACTACTATCAATGGCAATATGAATGCTCTTCTTATAGTCTAAATAAAAATATATTGATGTGAACATTCTATTATTTATTTCTCTTCGTTATAGAATTTGTATAGTTTGCTTGAATGGTCAATGTACACATTTAGTAATTTGTATTTGCATTCTATGATGAAAATAAATAGAATGCAAACATTCTATTATCTAAAACCGAAGTAAAATCAACTACAACGCCTTTAGAAACAATTAACCATTGATTGATTCAAAGTATATCTCTGAAAGCAATTATCCGTTGATCCAAAAATAGAATGTTATTTGAACTACCTTTTATCATTTATATTATTTTAACAAATAAAAAAGGTAAATAATATGTTATTTCACCTATTATCTTTTAAGGTAAATGACATAAAAAACATTCTTTTTATACAGAAATTCGATTTTGACACCGTGTTTTTTTTTTGTCAATTTTGACACTGTATTTTCCAATTTGTTACAATTCTAACCACTTGACCGGTTAATTAGGTTCCATGCTGACGTGGCATGATGACATGTCAGTTTTGATGACGTGGCATGCTGATATGATACGCTGACGTGTCAAAATTGAATTTTTTTTTCTCACAAAAAACACTAAGTTTTATTTTTTTTCGATTTTGACACTAAGTTTAATTTTTTCTTTCAACTTTGACACTACGTTTTTTTGTTCCAAATCAAACATTATTTTTTTCCAATTTTGTTCAATGTTGACAGTTTTTTATTTGAAACCGTATAAATATTTTTTTAATACATTTAAACCGTATAAATATGTTTTTTTTTCATTTAAAAACCATAGTTTTGTATAAATACATTTTTTTTACACTCAAACCATATTTTTATGTATAAATATGTATTAGTTATATAAAAATTATATTTTATATTAAATATGCAACTTCAAAATGTGGTTTTTAAACGAAAAAATATGTTTATACGGTTTAAAATGTAATAAAAAAAATATATTTATACGATTTCAAATGGAAAATAGACAAAATTGAACAAAAATTGATAAATGATGTTCGATTGGAACAAAAAAACATAGTGTCAAAATCGAAAAAAACTGAAAACTTAGTGTTTTTTGTGAAAAAAATCAATTTTGACACGTCAGCATATCATGTCAGCATGCCACGTCATCAAAACTGACACGTCATCATACCACGTCAGCATGTAACATGGTTAACCGGTCAAGTGGTCAGAATTGTAACAAATTGGAAAACACAGTGTCAAAATTGACACAAAAAAAACACGGTATCAAAATCGAATTTATGTATAAAAAAAGTGTTTTTTGTGCCATTTACCCTATCTTTTATCGAGAATACAAAGAAAGCCAAGGTCTATATTTTACATTCATAAAATTGTCTATATACAAACTTTTTTTTTTTTTTTTTTTTTTTTTTTTTAAATCTCTGTGTACTAAATAAGAAAAGAACGTTGTTTGAAACTATATAGTTTGTTTGAATGACCAAGTTACATGTTTGGTAATTTGTTTTTTTGTTTTTTGAATTCTATGATCAAAAGAAAGAAATAATAGAAAGTTTATATTAATATCTTGTTATTTGGAATATAAGAAATAAATGTATTGATGCTACCATTTATAGTAGTGGTCACGATGAACTTTTTTGAAAACATAAATTGATTTTTAGAACTAAAATACCGGCAAAACCGACACCAACATGTCAAAGTGGGCGTGATGAACTTTTTTTCTAATCATGAATGGTTTTTATAGATTAACATAAAATACGATGGTTAAATCGAATTCGTGCAAAAATTTAATGGCTTTTATTTGTTTTCCCTATTATAAATTGATAAACAAATAGTCGATTGTTATAATATATATATATATATATATATATATATATATATATATATATATATATATATATATATATATATATATATATATATATATATATATATATATATATATATATATATATATATATATATATATATGAAAATTGATAAAAAGGTTTAGATTATCATGTCATTAGTTTATTTGTTATGACCAAAAGTATCTTCAGTACACTATTTTAAAAAAAATAGACTATTGTTATACTATATATAAAACATATGAAAATTGATTAAAAAAAGGTTTAGATAATAATATAGTTATACTAATAAAAGATTTAACCCCACCCTTGGATTCCAAAGGATTGGCTTATCAAAGTGGGCTCAAATTTGTCTCAAAGATTCTTCTTTTGCTATTTTAGCTAGTGAAAAGGACTCTTTTGTCATTTAATATGATTTAACAAGGCAGCAATAACCAAAGGGTATCTGGTCCAATTGAATTAGTGATCATAAAATTAAGATTCTTTAATAACAGATTGCGAGATTTTTGTCGTTTAAGAAAAAAAAACGCCAAAAGTATTTATAACGATAAAATTATCTACTTTTCGATATTTGTTTAATTATACAAAAAATAATACTTGATTCGAACAAAACGTTTAAATTATTATTATTATTATTATTATTATTATTATTATTATTATTATTATTATTATTATTATTATTTTGAGCCAATATTAACTATATGATTCATAAGTAATAAATACGGGCTTATTAAAGTGGAGGGCGTTATTGGGAGTCTTGTGCGTGTGACATTTAGAAACTACAAGAAATATTTTACATGATGGCTATTTACTATGTCATGATACGTAGATCTAGATGTAATGATCACAAGAAAAAGATGGAAGTAGAATAGTTGAGGCTGTTGAGATGGATTTCTGGTAAAACTTTGTTGGATATTATATTGAATACGATTGTAAGAAACTCACTGAGAGTGGTGTGGATCCTCGAAAATTTGAGGGAATTCATATTGAGGTGTTATACACTTGTGGCAACAGTAAAAAGAGAAAGTCAATGATGATGGTAAAAAAAAGAAGATGGTGCCCTAAGAGAAAGTGGGAGGCTCGACAAGCAGGAACTTGTTTGTTCCAAGGACATAGCTTCAAATATGAGGAAATATAGGCTAAACATCAAAGCTATATGAGTAATCTCTTGTATTTTTTTTATTGTTGATACTTACTTAGTTACTTTCTGCTTATATGTTTTGTATTATGATTTATTTCAAGTATTGTTTTTACTACTCATATTGACTTATTATGATCGGTGACATTTACCTTCCAATCTCATTCATTTCAAATTCATGAGGTATGTTGTTGATAGTGCGGATATTCTAAATTTATGAGCTATGTGAATATTCACATGTTGCAGTAAATATAAGATGCAACTAAAATATACTTTATTAAAACTTATCAATGTTATTGTATAACATCCCAAAAATCAACAATGATTTTTTTTTCTTTAAATCAGAGTGTAAGTTTTATCAAAATGTTTTATACATAACCATTAACAAATCATAAATTTATCTTTTCACGTTGCATCAATATAATCGTAGAAAAATGCAGAAGCTAAATCTTGTTTTGAAAACCATATCATTGGATTTTGCCAAGGGGTTCCCCCCTTTTCCCAAAAAGCTAGATGGCATGCCCCTCTGAGATGACTGAGAATGTCGAGATATCTCAATCATGCCAACCTCTTGCCTTTCGAACCTGAAGGACCTGCAACTAAAAAGAAATATGAAGTAGCAACTATAAGCCTAATTATTAGTAAGTAATCACAACACTCACCCATTATACAATTCATATGCAATACACATAATATCACATAAACTTCATGTAACATCCCAATTTTCAAGACCAAAAATTTCGTTTTTGATTAAGTAATTTATTAAAACCATTTCTGAAAAACAACATCAATATCATATCAAACTCATAACCCATAAGTCAAATGTCATAAAAACATATCATAGAATAATAATAATGTCAGAGTACAATCCCAAGGTCATTATAGCGCGGAAATCAGGTGTATGTGCGATGCGCGGCTACCGCGTTGTCTCCTTCCCCTTCGATGAAGAGGTACCTAAAAACAAAACTATAAACTGTAAGCACGAAGCTTAGTGAGTTCCCTCATCATACCACATACTCTACTATAAACATACTGTCAGACATATCTGGGTGCCCGACCTACCCTGCTAGGCATACCAGGGTGCCTAACCTACCACTGTGAGACATACCAGGGTGTCCGACCTACCCCTCTGGTTTATCTCAACCGGTTATGGGGACTATTTCACCCCCTACTACTATCGCATAATAACACAACATAATCATATTGTCTAGCATAGCTGGGTACTAAGCTACCCCTTTAGCCCTATCGACCAGTAACCGGGGACTATTCCCCATACTACCACTATCACATATCAACATATCATGCTAGTATGTAAAACACATCAGATAGTAACAAACATAGATAATCATCACAAAGACAATTATCTAACACACAACTCCTACTAGTGGACCGACATTGTGGCCTTAGACTCACTTCTACTGGAAGGTAACTCACCTCGTAAAACTGCGTGTCGAATCTCGCGGAAAGTAGTCTCTAGCAGCTGCTCCGATGACTCCCGGTTATCATAGTTACATTAACACTCAATCAGAGTCTTTAACATTATTTAGGGTAAAATGACCATTTTACCCCTTGGTCCCATTAGAACATTCATAAGTCCCAATTCTGGCTTATTAAGCCCAGCCCTCCTATGGCCCATCAAAGGCTCCCTGAGGGCCCACTAATTGCCCAATCTCTGAATTGGGCCTTATCCCCTAAATGGGCCCAAAAAGTTCCAAGTCCCAATATAATAATTCCAAAGGGTCCAATCATGGCCCAATAGGCCCAATACTCTAGTTCTAGACTCCCAAGTCCAAAATCATACTTCATAGAGGGCTACGGGGCCCAAAAGTCCAGGCCCAATCTCTTAAGACCCAAAAGTCCAAAACATCCACTCTGCATGCGTACGCGCGACATACTTGGCACGTACGCCCAGCGTACGTTGGCCTTGACCAAAACGGGGAGTTGATCCAGTACGCGTGGCGTACCAGGGAGTACGCCCAACGTACTGGCCAACTTCCTAGGGACTTCATTCATGACTTAATCCAGTAAGTCCTTTCGTCGAAACTGTAGATCCAAGTCCTTTAAGACCTCCTAAACCATAAAGTCACAAACTTTATGTTCTTGCATGCATGGTTGGGGTCAAAACATGATTTTGGTCCATTTAACAAGCTTCAAGACCAACTAGCACTTGCATGGTTGTGGCTTAACCATCAAGATCCGTTTTTTATGACCATAGATTCTTCTAAGAGTCCAAAAGGACAACTCTTATGCTCTGAAACCCTCAATACTCAAGCATTCTCAACAATAGGGGTCTAAAGGTGACATAAAATACCCAAATAAACAACTCTAAACATACAATGGCCAAGTAAGGAACTTGATACCTAAAAAGGGTCAGAAGTGATGCCAATCTCCTGGATCTACAAGCTCTTGGTGGATCCTTGCTTCCTCTTCAAGTTCATTTCTTCCCTTCTCACTAACACAACACCCAAACACTCTCAAATGGCTTCCAAAACACAAAGGCACACAAATATGAGCTAGGGTTTTCGTGGTGGATGGCTATGGGTGAAGGGAGGCTGAACAAACAGAGGTAATGTTCTTTATATAGGGAGTAAACCCTAAATTTTAGGGTTTAAAGAGCTGCACACATACATTGGGCGTACGTGCATGGCCTCCACGGTTCATTCTCACGAGTACGTTGGGCGTACGTGGCAATGTATGCCCCATGTACACAGTTTCCTCAGCCCACTTGTAAGGCCCAAAGGTCAAAGCCTAACCAAACAATCTCATAATTTAATTAAGATAATTAATCGTAATACTTGGAAAAATCCCAGATGTTACAAATATCCCCCACTTGAATTAGACTTCGTCCTCGAAGTCCGTTGTTGCTGCTGAAAATAACTCAGGGCAGTGTTCTCTCATCTCGTCCTCCGGCTCCCATGTCCATTCCGAGCCTTTGCGGTGCTGCCACTGCACCTTCACCAGCTTTACTTCCTTGTTCCTTAGTGCCTTCATCTTCCTATCTAAAATGGATATCGGTCGCTCGATGTAGTTCAGGCTCTCATCCACCTAAATATCCTAAAGAGGCACCACTGCAGAGTCGTCTACCAGACACTTCCGCAGCTGGGTGATGTGGAAAGTACTGTGAATCTAGCTAAGCTCAGTTGGCAGATCCAGCCTATACGCCACCTTGCCCACCCGGGCTGCAACTCTAAAAGGGCCAATGTACCTTGGGCCCAACTTTCCCCATTTCCTGAATCGAATGACACCTTTCCAAGGTGACACCTTTAGGAGGGCCATATCTCCGACCTGGAACTCCAGGTCTGGACGATGCTTGTCGACATAACTTTTATGCCGACTCTAAGCAATCTGATGACACACCCCAAAACCGGAACGATGGAATTGTTCTGGGGCGGAGGACGTCATGCATAGTATCACAAAAATTGTATCATAGCAAGCATAGTAAACACAACCAGACATTGAATACATATATGAAAAAGGTTTTACATTGTCTTAATACATAGTTTTGTTCATATCCAAAGTAAAATCAAAAGACGTGACTCTAATGTGCCGACTTCTCCAAAATCCTGGAAGTACATGTCTACTAAATCCCTGAGAATACAAGCAGTTTTGAAAGAATATCAACATAAAGCTGGTGAGTTCATAAGCATTTAGTTTTGATGGAAAATGTTTCTTTGATCCTTTTGAAAAGTGTTCTTCAAGAAAATCCTATATTTTCTTATGAAAAGCGTGTTTGAAAACCAATTCCTTCCATGACTTCCTGATTCATACGAGGTATGTACAATCCAAGGAGTCATGGAATGAATATGAATATCCGTTAGTTACATGTAAAAAACAAATACGTTTATGAAAAGCCAAGTTATCCTGGGAAAATCCTATATTTTCCCTAAAAGTTGATGGTTGCTTACCCGTTCTAAACTGAGGTGTACAAGTATCTACCATACTTGTATCGATAAGCGCAGTTTTCTTTAAAAAACCCTGGTTACTCCCAGTGAAGTATATGAGCCTTATCATATAAATAAAACTAATAAATACATGGTGAACTAAATCCTGAAGGTATTATTAATACCCTCTAGTAATCAAATCGGTTAATTACTTTGAGGTTAGTTCACTTGATTCATTATTACAAAAGTAAATCTCTGCTATCTAGGTTGTGAGTTTTATAACCATACATTAACTTGATATGACACGTATCAGGGCCAATATCCTTTATGACTTTCTTACCCGTAGACCTGTCGGTCCCACTGTAGCTAGCAGCGAGGTGTGGGATAGTCAGTCCCGAATAGATCTATACACAACAACCATGCTCTCCCTACAATAGATTCTGGTTATAAGTGCTAGTCCTACACTCTGATTCCGTGGGAGTGTTACCAAGGAAGTGTCTCCAACTTAGACTAACAAATTTACAAGTAATAATACTGAAAATCCTGTTTATGATTTGCATGAATCCTTTGTAAAATAATACATTTTTACTACATGATTCAAAAGTTCGTTACCCAAGTTCTGAAAACTGTTTCTACGAGTTGATTTCTTAATCGTTTGGTATAAACTATTTTCCACGTTATTAGCATTCTGAAAATATAATTTTTTTTAAACAAAATAGTATACTTTAAGCACAAGTTTCCTTGTACTTTTGCTTGTATTCCCCCCTGAAAACATGAAAAACTCGGAAAAACGGAGGGGTATGAACTCATTGTTTGACGTGCGATTCGAATGTAAGATCGTTAGGGATGTTAAGTGTCAAGTGCAGCCTCGAGCACATACGGACCCTATTTAACATATAAAGATACATGTATGGACATAATTAGTGTATAATACAACTAATCATGATAAGTGACACCCTACGGGACTAGGAAACACTTGGGACAAGTGTTATAATCACATATGATTGTATGAAGGGAGTGTAAGGCCACACAAAGGAGTGTGCAGTCAACTTTAAGGTGAATCAAGGCTCAAATCAAGAAGTCTTTCAGGTATAGTAGGCTAAAAGGATGGAATACTTACATTTTTTAAGCCTTAGAAGTGTTTGCGGGTGATAAAAGTAGAGAGAAAGAGGTGTATGTGGTTGAGAAGAGGGGAAATGAAGTGAAAATGAGCCTCATCTATATATAGATAATGGGTGAGCGGCCACACACTCGGGTGTGTGGCCACACACTCAGGTGTGCCGCTACACACTTGGGTGTGCGGCCACACATATGTGGCCACACACTCCTCTTAATGGAGTGTTTGGCCTTATTGCAACCCTAAATCTTAAACCAACCCATCCCTAATTCAAACTTTGGTTGTACAAGGCTTTAGATAATCCAAACAGGCTCAAAACAATGCTAAAAGATAGCTGAAATGAGTTTAACATCGATAGTATTGAATAGTTGAACAAGGTAGAAGTTACAAGGTGTCACATCATTTCCCCGTTAAAGGGAATTTTGTCCCGAAATTCTAAATTGATACAACTACATACTAGGGAAAAGATGCGGATATTGCTATTTCATCTGGTCCTCGCACTCGTAAGTGAGTTCTGGTCCCCGCTTTGCATTCCAGCGAACCTTCACTATCGGGATGCGACTTTGTTTCGTCCGCTTGACTTCCCTGTTCATTAGATCGACTGGTTCTTCCACGAAATTAAGGTTCTCGTTGATCTCGATCTCGTCAATAGGGATCACAAGTGTTTCATCAGATAAACACTTCTTAAGATTTGACACATGGAAGATGGGATGAATGTTACTAAGCTCATGGGGTAACCGGAGTTTGTATGCTACGGGGCCGATCCTAGCGAGGATCTCGAATGGTCCAATGTATCTTGGATTTAGCTTTCCACGCTTACCAAAGCGTATCATGCCTTTCCAGGGTGAGACTTTCAACATAACATGGTCACCAACCTGGAACTCCAATGGTTTTCGTCTTCTATCAACATAGCTCTTTTGTCTATCTCTGGAGGCTTTTAGTCATTCTCGGATCTGTATGATCTTTTCGGTGGTTTCACAAATGATTTCTAGGCCGGTGAGAGTGCTATCGGGGACTTGACCCTTAGCTAGTTGTGTGTCCCTCACCTTAGCCCAGCATAGAGGGGATCTGCACTTACGGCCATAAAGGGCTTCGAACGGCGCAACCTTGATACTGGTATGGTAGCTGTTGTTTTAGGAAAACTCAACTAAGGGAAAATGGGTGTCCCATGACTTGCCGAAATCGATAACGCAAGCTTTCAGCATGCCTTCAAGGCTTTGAATGGTTCTCTCACTCTGCTCGTCGATTTGTGGATGATAAGTTGTACTCATATCCAGCTTAGTTCCAAGAGCCTTCTACAGTGACTGCCAGAATCTCAAGGTGAACCTGCTATCCCGATCGGAGATAATGGACACAGGCACACCATGCAGACGAACTATCTCTTGAATGTAAATTCGTGCAAGTCTTTCCATTTTGAATGTTTCTTTGATTGGCAGGAAGTGGGCAGATTTGGTCAATCGGTCGACGATTACCTATATAGTGTCGTACCCACTCGGAGATTTGGGCAATTTAGTGATAAAATCCATAGTAATCCTCTCCCACTTCCACTCAAGTATTTCTGGCTGCTGGAGTAATTCTGAGGGCTTATGATATTCAACCTTCACCTTAGCGCAAGTCAAACACTTGCCCACGAAGGTAGCGATATATGCTTTCATGTTTGGCCACCAATATAACTTCTTGAGATCCAGGTACATCTTATTCGAACCTTGGTGAATGGAGTATCTAGTCTTGTGAGCTTCGTTCATGACGATCTCCCTGTACCCGTTGTACTTTGGGGTCCAGATCCGGTTCATGAAATAGTAAAATCCGTTTCCTTTGATCTCCAAGTTATTTTCCATTCCCCTTAAAGCTTCATCCGATATTTTCTCTGGTTTTAAGGCTTCCAGCTGAGCCTCTTTGATTTGTGCGAATAAATGGGAATAGATGGTCATTGTCAGTACCTTCACTTTATGACTTGAATACTCTTTCCAGATGAGGGCATCTGCTACCATATTGGCCTTGCTTGGATGATAGCGTATCTCGCACTCATAATCGCTGAGTAGTTCTACCAATCGCCGTTGTCTCATGTTCAGCTCTTTCTGATTGAAAATATATTGTAGGCTCTTATGGTCAGTGAAGACAGTGCACTTGGTTCCGTAGAGATAGTGTCTCTAGATCTTTAATGCGAAGACCACTGCTCCGAACTCTAGATCGTGGGTTGTGTAATTGATCTCGTGTGTTTTCAGCTGCCTCGAGGCATAGGAGATAACCTTTCATCGCTGCATAAGCACACAACAAAAGCCCTGATTAGATACATCACAGTAGACAACGAAGTCTTCTATCCCTTCAGGCAGAGACAAAATAGGTGCGCTGCATAGGGCATGCTTTAAGGTTTGAAACGCAGTGTCTTGCTTTTCTCCCCAGCAAAAAGGTACACCTTTTTGAGTCAGGGTGGTTAGAGGCTTGGCGATTCTGGAGAAGTTCTGGATAAACATGCAATAATAGCAAGTGAGACCCAGGAATTGACGGATTTCTGAGGGTGTTTTAGGTGTTGACCAATTCTCAATCGCTTTAATTATGGATGGGTCCACGTGTATGCCTTCCTCGCTAACCATGTGACCGAGGAACGTTACCTTCCTGATCCAAAATTCACACTTGGTAAATTTTGCGTATAGCTTATCCGCCCTTAATGTTTCTAAAATTAACCTCAAGTGCTGTTTGTGATCTTCCTCGCTCCAAGAGTAGACAAGTATATCATTAATGAATACTATCACAAACTTGTCTAGGAAAGGGTGGCACACCCGATTCATTAGATCCATGAATACCGCGAGTGCAATGGTTAGACCAAAGGGCATTACTACAAACTCGTAGTGACCGTACCGAGTCCGAAATGCGGTTTTTGGAACATCAGGCTCGTGGAGTCATAGCTGATGGTACCCTGATCTCAGGTCTATTTTTGAGAAGTAACTGGCTCCTTGAAGTTGATCGAATAGGTCGTCGATTCTGGGTAGGGGATAACGGTTCTTGACGGTAAGCTTGTTCAGTTCACGATAATCTATGCAAATCCGAAAGGATCCATCCTTCTTTTTCATGAATAGAATCGGGGCTCTCCAAGGTGAGAAACTCGGTCTAATGAATTATTTGTTGAGTAGCTCATTAAGTTAGCTAGATAATTCTTGCATTTCAGCTGGTGCAAAACGATATGGGGACTTAGCTACAGGGGTAGCTCTGGGGATTAAGTCGATACGAAATTCAACTTGGCGCTTGGGAGGGATTCCGGGAAGATCTTCAGGGAAGACATCAGGAAAGTTGCAGACTTTGGGGATGCTCTCGAGGTCTTTAGCTTCCAGTTTCTCATTAACAACATGAGCTAGGAACGCATGGCATTCCTTTCTCAGATACTTTTGAGCTTTGATGCAAGAAATGATACGAAGGTTCGAGCTGAGTTTATCGCTATAGATCATGAGGGTTTCACCGAATGGAAAATTAAGACGAATGACTTTTTCATAACAGAGAATATATGCATGATTGGGGCTTAACCAATCCATGCCAATGATGACATCGAATCTTTTTATGGATGTAACATCCATAGTTTCGGGTATGATTTAATTTTAATTATTTATTCAAGAAAGAGGAGGGACTCGACGAGTTGGTGCCACGACTCGTCGAGTAGGTGAGGAAGTTTCCACAAATCTCTGCGACCAGACTCAACGAGTCGGGCATATGACTCGCCGAGTCTGCGCTGGCAATTGAAACCCTAATTCCTGGGTATTGGAGCCTATTTAAGGGCACTCATAGCCTCCCATTGCGGCTACCGATCCCTTGATAGAAACCCTAAGTGAGCTAAATCGTTTGTGAGGAAGGAGAGGCCATATTTGATCTTTCTATCATTGGTTTAGCAAGAAGAAGGTGATCAAGATCAAGAGGAGGCTGAAGGAGGTGCTATTTGGACGAATTCTGAGTTTAGGAGTGCTTATTTGAGGTATAATCTCGATCCGTCTTCTGTTTTGGTGATTGTTTATAGAGTTAGGGTTTTCTAGACCATTTGGTATATGGTTTTGTTGAGTATATGGTTCCTTTTCGTATTATGGTCTTGGATTTGGATCCATAGAGGTCCAGAGACCTTACTCCTTTGAGCTTTATAAGGATTGTTGGTGAATATGAACTTAGGATGCCATATTAGAGGTCATTTCTTCAAATAGAACCTTGGAGCCTTTGCATGGGCATCAAGCTTCGATTACGTGATTATTGGGACTAGAAAGGATAGATCTATTGAGTAGAGCATCATATCTGACCTCAGGAAGCCATTTAAAGTTGAGCATGGATTGGACTCGCCGAGTCCATGAACAGACTCGACGACTCGAGTCGAGTTGTCCCGAGACTTTGAATCTAGAGAGTGACCCACCGAGTTAAGTGAGTGACTCGGTAAGTCAAAAGAGAATAAGAGGAGTAGAGTTCACGACTGGACTCGCCGAGTCATTGAGACAACTCGACGAGTCTGGTCAAGTTTGACCGTTGACTTCGTTGACTTTTAGGATTTTGGTCAACAATTGTACTTTTGGATCAGGAAGGGGTAAAATGGTCTTTTACCCTTCTGTGGGATTGTAGAAAGGGGTGTAGTCTAGCCTTGAGAGCCGTTAATGATTGAAATAATTACTTTATGTGATTAGCCGGGGCTAGGTCGTTGTTTCGAGGTTTAGAGATACCGAGTTGTGATTTTCTGAGGCATTCCCGAGGTGAGTCTTCTCACTATACATTACCTAGTGTGGTAACCATGAGCAGACCGGAGGGTCTTATATGTTATGTGCTATTTGTGTATATGTATTTGTGATATATGTATGCTATGTGATATAGATCGGACCGGAGGGTCCAATGATATAGACCGGGCCGGAGGGTCCAACGAGACAGACCGGGTCGGAGGGCCCAACGATACGGAACTGGAGGGTTCCGCTGAGACACATCGACCAGAGGGTCATATTGTAGCCTTGAGTGGCGTATGTGTTTTATGTGGTATTTTGGGGAACTCACTAAGCATTTATGCTTACCGTGTTGTGTGAAATGTGTTTTAGGTACCAGCGAGGACCGCGGGAAGGCGCCAGCTTGATTGTACACATTGTGGGAGTATTTTGATGAGATTCTGGGGAAATGTTTTTGGATACTTATATTTTGAGATGGATGTTTATGATTTGAGATACATTTTGATTTTTATAATGAATTATAATGAATTATTATGTTTTTGAAAAGTTAAAATTTGGTTGAATTTTTACGGTGTTACAAGTTGGTATCAGAGCCTTGGTTTGAGGGATTCGGATTCACCTTCGGGTGTATTTGAACTCAAACTGAGGATTTGAGAAATTTTTTATAAAACGAACAATTTTTCTAAATGTAAAGGAATATGAAAGAGATGGAAAGAAGCAGTGTGTACAATCAGCAAGCGCCCGAACGGTGATTTCCCAAAATACCCTTACATTTTATATTATGAGATATTATGTGATGAGTTATACATGCTTGAGTAGGCTAGGTAATCATGACAGGACTAGAGTGGCCTGATTTGTGATGCCTTAGCCTAGGAGATTTCTGCTGCTATGAGAGTACTTGTGAGTGAGTAAGTAGCAGTGAGGAGCTTATGAGAGGCTGATTAGGGTACAGCCTGTATGTGGTATGCTTGTGATTTGGAATTATGGGGGAAAAGACTGGGAGTGAGTACTGATACGATGTGGTAGGTAGTATAGGGCCCGTACTACTGGAAACATCGGATTGGTAATCAGTCCGAGTAAGATTCCTTAGGAAACCAAAGAAATCAACTAGGGTGAGTGATCGAGTGTGAGTGATATCGATTGAGTCTCTGATTATTCTGTGATTTTATTTTAGAGACAACATGGTGGTTACGAGACGACATGATGGGTACAGTGGTACCAGTGATGAGGAGATTCGGAGGATCATTCAGGAGGAGGTAGCTGCGGCTATTCCGGCGGAGATTCCCGAGATGTTTGGGTCTATTAAGACCACATTGATTGAGATGTTTGACGAGCGTTATGCTGCTTTGACTGATACTGCTGTTGCCGCAGCCACTGCAACTGTTGCTGCTGCGAGACCCCAAGGTGGTGATTCGTTGCTGTACAGAGAGTTCAGCAACACGAAACCACCAGAGTTCGATGGTATGCAGGATCCGATCGATGCGATGAGGTGGATTTCAGACATCGAGGGATGTTTCTATACGTGTTCGTGTCCGGAGCACTTGAGGGTTCGGTTCGCGCTGAACCAGCTTCGCTTGGGGGCGAAGGACTGGTGGAAGTTTGTGACGGCGGACTTTTCGATGGCAGAGGTGACTGCAGTGACCTGGGAGAGGTTTACTGTGATGTTCCGTGATGAGTATGTTCCCCCAGTCGAGAGGGAACGTCTAGCCCAGGAGTTTCTGACCCTCAAGCAAGGGACTGAGTCAGTGACAGTGATTACGAGGATGTTCCATGAGCGGGTGTTGTTTTTCCCTGAGCAGGTGTCTACCGAGCAGGCTCGTATGAGCCATTATCTGAGCATATTGAGGAGGGATATCCATGAGTTCGTGGTGAACTCAACTTACTGAACATTTTCTGAGCTCCAGGAAAATGCCTAGAAGAGGGAGATCGAGCTAGAGACTCAGGCGAGGGAGGAGGGTGAGACTCAGAGGGGTGATTGGCGACCGGCGCAATCGCAGCCGACCGCCAAGCGGGCGAAGCCCGCTGATTTGAGGTCTAGTGGTCCGAAGGGCCACACCTGTGGGAAGTGCGGCAAGAGCCATGATGGGGGTGTGCAAGACGGGGGTGTGTTACAAGTGTGGGAAGGAAGGTCACTATGCGAGGGATTGCCCTAAGGGGTTCTCGGTTACCGGCCATCTGAAGAGCGAATGCCCCCACCTTCGGAGATCAGCGCAGGGATCTGCACCTGCTGCTAGAGTTACTAAGACCCGGCCAATGAAGGCCGAAGCACTGAAGGCTAGGAGGAGAGCCTTCCAATTGACTGCAGAGGAGGTCCGCGCAGCGCCTGACATCGTGGCTGGTATGTATTCTTTCATGTACTTACTTTTATGTTGAGATATTGTGCTTATATTATGATATGCATAGGTACTTTTCTTGTGAGTTATGTACCTGCCTTGGTGTTATTTGACTCAGGTGCGAGTCGGTCTTTTGTATCTTTGGCTTTTAGTCAGCACATCAGTATTAGTCGTGAGGCGTTGAGTCGGCCTCTGAGAGTTTCCATAGCTGACGACTGAGCGGTGTATGCCACAGAGGTGATTCGAGGTTGTGTACTCAAGATTTTCGGAGTGGAGTTTCCGATTGACTTAGTCCTTATCACGATGGGAGATGTTTGTGTCATCGTGGGCATGGACTGGTTGAGCAGATTTGGAGCGGTCATCGACTGCGAGCGACAGCTGGTGACCATACGAGACCCAAGTGGGGGAGTTCTTACGGTGTACGGCGAGGGTACACGTTCTGGGTCGGCATTTTGTTCAGCCGCTAGAGCAAGACAGAGTCTACAGCAGGACTGTAAGGGATTTGTAGCGTATGTGATGGACACGAGGGTTGATTCACTGAGATCTAGGTCATTTGATAAGGTTCCGATAGTGCGTGTGTTCCCGGACGTATTTCCGGAGGAGTTACCGGGTGTGCCTCCCAAGAGGTAGGTTGAGTTCAGTATTGATTTGGTTCCGGGGGTTGCGCCTATCTCCAGGGCGCCCTATCGCCTTGCGCCTCCAGAGATGCGGGAGTTATCCTCACAGCTTCAGGAGCTGCTGGGGAAGGGGTTTATTCAGCCGAGCAGTTTGCCGTGGGGAGCACCTATCCTTTTTGTTAAGAAAAAGGATGGTTCACACCGGATGTGCATTGATTACCGAGAGTTAAAAGAGTTTATGGTCAAGAACCGTTACCCGTTGCCGAGGATCGACGATTTGTTCGATCAGTTACAGAGAGAATCTTGGTTCTCCAAGATTGATTTGAGGTCTGGATATCATCAGGTGAGGGTGCGAGATGAGGATATCCAGAAGACAGCGTTCAGGACTCGTTACGGGCATTACGAGTTCCTGGTGATGCCTTTCGGGCTCACCAATGCATCGATGATGTTCATGGACCTCATGAACAGAGTGTGCAGACCGATGTTGGATCGCTCGGTGATCGTGTTCATCGACGACATATTGGTATATTCGAGATCCAGAGAGCAACATGTGGAGCATTTGAGAGAAATCCTTGGGGTTTTGAGATCGGAGAGGCTTTATGCCAAATTCTCCAAGTGTGATTTCTGGTTACGGGAGGTCCAATTCCTAGGGCACTGGTCGATCCAGCCAAGATCGAGGCGATGATGAGTTGGGAGGTGCCGAGGTCACCTACAGAGATCAGGAGTTTCCTAGGATTGGCAGGCTATTACCGGAGATTTATCAGGGATTTTTCCAAGATCGCCGTGCCACTCACCAAGTTGACCCGGAAGGGTGTTGCTTTTTCATGGGGCCCAGAGCAGTAGGCCTCCTTCGAGACACTTCGCCAGAGACTATGCGAAGCCCCAGTGTTAGCCCTTCCTGAGGGAATGGAGGATTTCGTGGTGTATTGTGACGCGTCGATATCAGGGTTGGGAGCGGTGCTTATGCAAAGGGAGCATGTGATAGCATATGCATCGAGGCAGCTGAAGCCTCATGAGACGAGGTATCCCACCCACGATCTAGAGTTTGGGGCAATAGTGTTCGCCCTCAAGATCTGGCATCACTATCTGTATGGGGTCCGGTGTACCATATACACGGATCACAAGAGCCTGAAGTACTTGATGGATCAGCACAACCTGAATATGCGACAGAGGAGATGGTTGGATGTGGTAAAGGATTATGACTGCGAGATCCTGTACCATTCGGGTAAGGCTAATGTTGTAGCCGATGCCCTGAGTCGTAGGGCGGAGAGCGCCACGATGCGAGAGGTTTTCTTGAGATTGACAGTGATGACTCCGGTGTTGGACACCATTCGTGGGGCCCAGGTTGAGGCCGTGAGACCAGAGAACCGTAAGAGAGAAAGGGTTATCGGGCAAGTATCGGAGTTCGTTACCGATAGCCGGGGGCTTATGACATTTCAGGGTCGGATTTGGGTACCGTTTGTGGGCGGAATGCGTACCATTTTGATGGAGGATGCGCATTGATCGAGGTTCTCGATCCATCCCGGAACCACTAAGATGTATATGGACCTGAAGAGAGAATATTGGTGGCCCTGTATGAAGAGGGATGTCGCGTGGTTTGTAGAGAGATGCTTGACCTGTCACAGGGTTAAGGCAGAGTGGAAGTCCATGGATTTTATCACCAAATTGTCGAGGACTGCGAGGGGCGTCGATGCAATTTGGGTGATTGTAGACAGGCTGACGAAGAGCACTCATTTCCTTGCTATCAGTGAGAGATTTTCCATTGAGAGGTTGGTAGAGATGTACGTGAGGGAGGTGGTATCGCAGCATGGAGTGCCGATCTCGATTGTCTCAGATCGAGATGTGCGTTTCACTTCCAGATTCTGGAAGAAATTTCATGAGGAATTGGGTATGAGGCTGCATCTTAGTACCGCATACCACCCACAGACTGACGGGCAGAGTGAGCGGACGATTCAGACGCTCGAGGACATGCTCCGAGCATGTGTGTTGGATTTCGGCGGGAGTTGGGACATGTATTTGCCCTTGGCAGAGTTTTCCTACAACAACAACCATCATTCGAGCATTGGTATGCCACCCTTTGAGCTGTTGTAGGGGAGGAGGTGTCGGACCCCAATTTGCTGGGGAAAGGTAGGGCAACGTGTGATAGGTAGTACGGAGATCGTGCTTCAGATGACAGAGCAGATACACCAAGTCAGAAAAAGGTTGTTGACCGCTCAGAGTCGCCAGAAGAGTTATGCGGACAGGCGCCGGTCTGAGCTCGAATTTCAGGTCGGCGACTTCGTGCTCCTGAAGGTCTCTCCTTGGAAAGGAGTGATCCGATTCAGGAAGAGGGGTAAGCTGGGGCCCCGATATATTGGACATTTCAGGGTGATCGCGAGAGTAGGCAGGGTAGCCTATCTCTTAGAGCTGCCTGCAAACTTGAGTCAGATTCACGATACCTTACACGTGTCCCAGTTGAGGAAGTGTATTGCTGATGAGTCGGCAGTGGTTCCATTAGATGATATCCAGGTGGATACGGGTCTGAGTTATATTGAGAAGCCGATTGCGATTCGAGATCAGAGGGTAAAGGTTCTGAGGAACAAGGAAGTGCCTCTGGTTCAGGTCCAGTGGCAACACAGAAAAAGGATCCGAGCTGACATGGGAAGTGGAGTCAGAGATGATTGAGCAGTACCCCGAGCTATTTCCAGCGCAAGACTTCGAGGGCGAAGTCTGATTCTAGTGGGGGAGAATTGTAACATCCAGAGTTTCGTGTATGATTTAATTTTAATTATTTATTCAAGAAAGAAGAGGGACTCGACGAGTTGGTGCCACGACTCGTCGAGTAGGTGAGGAAGTTTCCACGAATCTCTGCGGCCAAACTCGACGAGTCGGGCATATGACTTGCCGAGTCTGCGCTGGCAATTGAAACCCTAATTCCTGGGTATTGGAGTCTATTTAAGGGCACTCATAGCCTCCCATTACGGCTACCGATCCCCTGATAGAAACCCTAAGTGAGCTAAATCGTTTGTGAGGAAAGAGAGGCCATATTTGATCTTTCTATCATTGGTTTAGCAAGAAGAAGGTGATCAAGATCAAGAGGAGGCTGAAGGAGGTGCTATTTGGAGGAATTCTGAGTTCAGGAGTGCTTATTTGAGGTATAATCTTGATCCATCTTCTGTTTTGGTGATTGTTTATAGAGTTAGGGTTTTCTAGACCATTTGGTATATGGTTTTGTTGAGTATATGGTTCCTTTTCGTATTATGGTCTTGGATATGGATCCATAGAGGTCCAGAGACCTTATTCCTTTGAGCTTTATGAGGATTGTTGGTGAATATAAACTTAGGATGCCATATTAGAGGTCATTTCTTCAAATAGAACCTTGGAGCCTTTGCATGGGCATCAAGCTTCGAACTTTACGTGATTATTGGGATTAGAAAGGATAGATCTATTGAGTAGAGCATCATATCTGACCTCAGGAAGCCATTTGAAGTTGAGCATGGATTGGACTCGCCGAGTCCATGAACAGACTCGACGAGTCGAGTCGAGTTGTCCCGAGACTGTGAATCTAGAGAGTGACCCGCCGAGTTAAGTGAGTGACTCGGTAAGTCAAAAGAGAATAAGAGGAGTAGAGTTCACGACTGGAGTCGCTGAGTCGTTGAGACAACTCGACGAGTCTGGTCAAGGTTGACCATTGACTTCGTTGACTTTTATGATTTTGGTCAACAATTGTACTTTTGGATCAGGAAGGGGTAAAATGGTCTTTTACCCTTCTGTGGGATTGTAGAAAGGGGTGTAGTCTAGCCTTGAGAGCCGTTAATGATTGAAATAATTACTTTATGTGATTAGGCGGGGCTAGGTCGTTGTTTTGAGGTTCAGAGATACCGAGTTGTGATTTTCTGAGGCATTCCCGAGGTGAGTCTTCTCACTAAACATTACCTAGTGTGGTAACCATGAGCAGACCGGAGGGTCTTATATGTTATGTGCTATTTATGTATGTGTTTGTGATATATGTATGCTATGTGATATAGATCGGACCGGAGGGTCCAATGATATAGACCGGGCCGGAGGGTCCAACGAGACAGACCGGGTCGGAGGGCCCAACGATACGGAACTGGAGGGTTCCCCTGAGACACATCGAACAGAGGGTCATATTGTAGCCTTGAGTGGCGTATGTGTTGTATGTGGTATTTTGGGGAACTCATTAATCATTTATGCTTACCGTGTTGTGTGAAATGTGTTTTAGGTACCAGCGAGGATCGCGGGAAGGCGCCAACTTGATTGTACACATTGTGGGAGTATTTTGATGAGATTCTGGGGAAATGTTTTTGGATACTTATGTTTTGAGATGGATGTTTATGATTTGAGATACATTTTGATTTTTATAATGAATTATAATGAATTATTATGTTTTTGAAAAGTGAAAAATTGGTTGAATTTTAACGGTGTTACAATGGAAACGGGCATGAGGTCAATTGAAAACGAATGGTCGTTTAGGGTAAGGGTACAACCTATGAATATGTCGCTAGTGCTCTCTTTCTTTCCGTTTGCCATCTCGACGCTGAATGTTTCGGTTAAAGGTTGGGATTTACATTTGATTAGATGTTTGAATGCATGACTAACAAAACTCCTCTCCGCACCAGAATCGAAAAGAATGCATGCATAAGAGTTGTCTAGGAGGAACGTACCCGTAACAATGGTAGGATCAACGACTGCTTCCTCCTGGGCCATTTCCAGCACCCTTCCTATATTGCCACCTGCTGTTGCCTTGGGACAATTTCTCTTGAAGTGCCTAACCTCTCCACAGCCATAACAGGCTTGACCAGCACCCGCTCCAGGAGACTGATTGGTTGGTTGGACTGATCCTTTGTAGAATCGAGTTGTATGTCCCTTCTTGGTACAGCTGGTGCACGACATCTCCTGGCACTGTCCCTGATGATGGTAGTTGCACTTGTTGCACAGAGGTAGTTTTCCAGCATAGCGATTGGGGTTTGTTGGAGTAACGGGGACTGCAGCAGGAGTAGTAGTAGCGTGGACTGCCACTATTTGTTGTTTCTTGGAGGGATCCTGAGAGGACTATCCCTTGCGTTTGTTCTTAAATTTCTTCTTCCCACCACCCTCCTTCTATGGTTCAGGAACAATTGTCACCTCATCAAGATCGACTCCATGATCGATTAGAGTCTGCTCTAGACACTTGGCGCTATCAAATGTAGCTGGCCGAGCAGCCAATACATTTCCTTTGGTTGGTTGTGTCAGTCCCCAAATGTACCTCTCTATTTTCTTGCTCTCTGAGGTGACCATTCCCGAACAGAGGAGAGCCAGATCATAGAATCTAGCGGTGTAGGCAGCGATGTCGGAACCCTTCATCTTCAAGTTCTAGAGTTCGTGCTCCAACTTTTGCACCTCGCCCCTTGGGAAGTATTCTGCAAGCATGAGTTCCTTCAATCTTTCCCAACCTATGGAATCAGCCACTGGCAGAGTCAGGGATTTGAATTGACCATTCCACCAGGTCAAAGCTCTGTCGGTGAAAGTGCAGGCGGCAAACTTCACCTTGTTTGCTTCAGAACAAGCGCAAATTTCGAAGATGGATTCGATCTTCTCGAACCATCAAGTCAAAGCGATAACACCTCCATTTCTGTCGAAGGACTTTGGTTTTGTGGTCATGAAGTCCTTGTTGGAACACTCCTTTTGATGTCCCTGACCTCCATCTTGTCTTTGAGGGTCAGTTCCATTTCCAGCCCCACTAGAGTTCACTTGTGCCATTGCTGCAGTCATGGCAACTGTAACTGCTGCCTGGAACATGATGGGGCCGAACTGAGGGGGGGTGGTGGTGGGGTGTCGTCGTTTCTTCTGATGGGTCTTCGTCGGGGACGCATCTTGTTCTAGAAACAACCGGGAAGAAGATGATGGTAAGTCCTCAAGATATATGAAACAAAGTACCTGACAATAAAAGTGTTCTACCAAGCGATAAGCACAGAAAGGTTACTAATGCAAGTAAGTTATTGCTTAAGAAAGAAGAGGTAGCAACACTTGGAACGAATCTATATACTGAATTTGGATCTAGCTAAAATACTCCTATAGTATTTTATGTTGGATGCTTTCGTTCTTGGTAAGTTTTAGGATTGCTGTAACATCATAGTCACTCCCAAGCACATGTTGGTCATGTCTCGAATGAATATAGTTGATCAGGCTATATTGACCCTAGACATGATTACATAATTGCCCAGATTTAACCGCAATGTCCCAACCTCCAAATACTTTTGTTTTGCTCCATCTATGACTTTGGTTCTGCTACGTATGCATACTAGTATACCTTTTACAAAATACTTTATATTTTGAAAATATACTTTTAGTTTAAAGCACTTAGGCCCCCTTAGTGTTTATAGTTGTATACCATGTAAGGTTCGGTATACTTAGTTCACTATAAACAAAAGCTCTGATACCAATCTATCACACCCCAAAACCGGAACGACAGAATCGTTCTGGGGCGGAGGATGTCATGCATAGTATCACAACAATTGTATCATAGCAAGCATAGTAAACACAACCAGACATTGAATACATATATGAAAAAGGTTTTACATTAAAATTGAAAGACGTGACTCTAATGTGCCGACTTCTCCAAAATCCTGGAAGTACCTGTCTACTAAATCCCTGAGAATACAAGCAGTTTTAAAAGAATATCAGCATAAAGCTGGTGAGTTCATAAGCATTTAGTTTTGGTGGAAAATGTTTCTTTGATCCTTTTGAAAAGTGTTCTTCAAGAAAATCCTAGATTTTCTTATGAAAAGCGTGTTTGAAAACCCATTCCTTCCATGACTTCCCGATTCATACGAGGTATGTACAATCCAAGGAGTCATGGAATGAATATGAATATCCGTTAGTTACATGCAAAAAACAAATACGTTTATGAAAAGCCAAGTTATCCTGGGAAAATCCTATATTTTCTCTAAAAGTTGATGGTTGGTTTTCCGTTCTAAACTAGGTGTACAAGTATCTACCATACTTGTATCGATAAGCGCATTTTTCTTTTAAAAACCCTGGTTACTCCCAGTGAAGTATATTAGCCTTATCACATAAATAAAACTAATAAATACATGGTGAACTAAATCCTAAAGGTATTATTAATACCCTTTAGTAATCAAATCGGTTAATTACTTTGAGGTTAGTTCACTTGATTCATTATTACAAAAGTAAATCTCTGCTATCTAGGTTGTGAGTTTTATAACCATACATTAACTTGATATGACACGTATCGGGGCCAATATCCTTTATGACTTTCTTACCCGTAGGCCTATCGGTCCCACTGTAGCTAGCAGCGAGGTGCGGGATAGTCAGTCCCGTATAGATCTATACACAATAACCACACTCTCCCTACAACAGATTCTGGTTATAAGTGCTAGTCCTACACTCTGATTCTGTGGGAGTGTTACCAAGGAAGTGTCTCCAACTTAGACTAACAAATTTACAAGTAATAATACTGAAAATCCTGTTTATGATTTGCATTAACCCTTTGTAAAATAATAAATTTTTACTACATGATTCAAAAGTTCGTTACCCAAGTTCTGAAAACTGTTTCTACGAGTTGATTTCTTAATCGTTTGGTATAAACTGTTTTCCACGTTAATAGCATTCTGAAAATATAATTTTTTTAAACAAAATAATATACTTTAAGCACAAGTTTCCTTGTACTTTTTCTTGTATCCCCCCCTGTAAACATGAAAAAGTCAGAAAAACGTAGGGGTATGAGCTCACTGTTTGACGTGCGATTCGAATGTAAGATCGTTAGGGATGTTAAGTGTCAAGTGCAGCCTCGAGCACATACGGACCCTATTTAACATATAATGATACATGTATGGACATAATTAGTGTATAATACAACTAATCATGATAAGTGACACCCTACGGGACTAGGAAACACTTGGGACAAGTGTTATAATCACATATGATTGTATGAAGGGAGTGTAAGGCCACACAAAGGAGTGTGTGGTCAAATTTAAGGTGAATCAAGGCTCAAATCAAGAAGTATTTCAAGTATAGCGGGCTAAAAGGATGGAATACTTACGTTTTTTAAGCCTTAGAAGTGTTTGCGGGTGATAAAAGTAGAGAGAGAGAGAGGTGTGTGTGGTTGAGAAGAGGGGAAATGAAGTGAAATTGAGCCTCATATATATATATATATATATATATATATATATATATATATATATATATAATGGGTGTGCGGCCACACACTCATGTGTGCGGCCACATACTCAGGTGTGCGGCCAAACACTCATGTTTTCGGTCACACACTCGGGTGTGTGGCCACATACTCAGGTGTGCGGCCACACACTCATGTGTATGGCCACACACTCGGGTGTGCGGCCACACACTCCTCTTGATGCTGTGTTTGGCCTTATTGCAACCCTAAATCTTAAACCAACCCATCCCTAATTCAAACTTTGGTTGTACAAGGCTTTAGATCATCCAAACAGGCTCAAAACAATGCTAAAAGATAGCTGAAATGAGTTTAACATTGATAGTATTGAATAGTTGAACAAGGTAGAAGTTCCGGGCTGTCACATCTGAAGCCTGCTTCGAACCTGCTAAATCCTCTCCGTCGTCTTGAGCACCACTTCGGTTCTCCCCATGACTCACTGTCCAACCTCACCCCAGCATATCAGGGTCCTGCACTACCTCCCGTTAAGGTTGTAGAACTCGTTACTCGGCATTTGATCGGCCGACTAATGAGTTGCGAGTACTCGGGAGTACTCGGATTTGGTAATTCATGTAGAATTATTTTAAGGAAATTATATATGTCAAAATCATAAGTTAAAATCATAAGTTGATTGAAATATATCACCAAATCAGATACATGTGAATACACAAAAACTGAAAAGTACATAATGGTCTCACTTCGTGAATAATTATTGAAAGTTTAACATATATATGTAGCAATAATCACATGTGTGTGTGTTAAATAATAAATCATTTAGTATATTATATATATATATATATATATATATATATATATATATATATATATATATATATATATTAATCACTGAGTTGACCAATTTTTACAACACTGCTCAGTTCAGTAAGAGGCCGATCGGGGAGTACTCGGGATTCTGTAACTCACCTCGGTATGGGGCTGAGTAGCTTGTACTCGGAGGAGTACTCGGCCAACTCGGCGAGTTTTACAACACTGCCTCCCGTACAACATCTCGAATGGAGGACGATCGATACTCGCATGGTAGCTGTTGTTGTCGGAGAACTCAGCCAAAAGGGAGATAGGTATCCCAGCTACCAGCAAAGTCTAATATGCAAGCCTGCAGCATATCCTCCAATGTCTAGATGGTCCGCTTGCTCTGGCCATTCGTTTGCGAGTGGAAGGCAGTGCTAAAATGAAGACGAGTACCCAACTTGTCATGAAATTTCTTCCAGAATCTGGAAGTAAGCCGCACATATCTATCAGAAATCATGCAGACTGGCACTCCGTGTCAGGCCACAACCTCCCGAATGTAGATGTCGGCCAGCTTCTCGGTCGATATGCTCTCCTAGATCGGTATGAAATGGGCACTCTTGGTCAACCGATCCACGATGACCCATATCGAATCCACTCCTCGTGCGGTCCTGGGATGCTTGGTGATGAAATCCATAGTAATATCTTCCCATTTCCACATAGGGATGTCCAACAGCTGCGTCTTGCCGTGAGGCCTCTGGTGCTCGGCCTTGACCTTCTTGCAGGTCAGGCATCTCTCGACGTACCAGGTTACATCCTGCTTCATGCAGGGCCACCAGTAATCAGGACGAAGATCTCTGTACATCTTTGTCGCCCCGGGATGCATAGAAAACCTAGATTTGTGCGCCTCCTCCATCAGCACCTGCCGCACACCTCCATGATACGGAACCTACACCCTACGGTGTAGATTCAATAACCCACAGATATCATATTCGAAGGAGGAAACATGCCCCACAATACGCTCTCTCTTCCGATGTTCCTCCTTCATCGCCTCCTGTTGGGCCTCTCGGATGTGCTCCAACAGTGGAGTCACTATTGTCATCCGCATGCAAATATCTCTAATCGGGGCAGCCTTGCGACTACGAGCATCGACCACCACATTGGCCTTCCTCGGGTGGTAGAGGATTTCACAATCGTAATCCTTTACCACATCTAGCCACCAACACTACCTCATGTTCAGATTCGGCTGATCCAAGTGGTACCTCAAACTCTTGTGATCCGTGTAAATGGTACAATGGACCCCATAGAGATAATGTCGCCAAATCTTGAGGGCAAAGATGAACGCCCCCAACTCCAGATCATGTGTCGGGTAGTTCGTCTCGTGAGGCTTCAGCTGCCTCAAGGCTTAGGCGATGACGTGCCCTCTCTGCATCAGTACTGCGCCCAAACCCGATATGGACGCATCACAGTACATTACAAAATGCTCCATGCCCTCAGGCAGCGCTAGAATCGGCGCCTCGCACAACCTCTGTCTCAAAGTCTCAAACGCTGCTTGCTGCTCAGGGCCCCAGCGAAATAAAACAACTTTTTTCGTCAGCCGGGTCAAGGGTATGATTATCTTGGAGAAATCCTGAATGAATCTCCGGTAATAGCTCGGCAATCCCAGGAAACTCCAAATCTCAGATGGATACTTCGGAACCTCCCATCTCATCACGGCCTCCACCTTGGCCGGGTCAACCTCAATCTCGTTCTGGTTGACAAGGTGCCCAAGAAACTGCACCTCGCGCAACCAGAACTCGCACTTGGAGAACTTGGCATAATATCTCTCCCTCCTCAGGGTATCCAACACCTCCCACAAGTGCTCCTCATGTTGCTCCTGCATCTTGGAGTAAACCAAGATTTCGTTAATGAAAACTATCATAGACCGATCCAGCATCGGTCTGCATACGTGGTTCATGAGGTCCATGAACGCAGAAGGAGCATTGGTGAGCCCGAAGGGCATCACCACAAACTCGTAGTGGCCATAAGTAGTCTTCTATACATCCTCATCTCTAACCCTCATCTGAAGGTAGCCTGACCAAAAGTCTATATTGGAAAACCAAGATTCTCTCTGTAGCTGGTTGAATAGGTCATCAATCCTTAGGAGTGGGTAACGGTTCTTTACCGTT